>NC_045030.1:96671889-96679050 GCF_008632895.1 Mastomys coucha
GTTTCTCTGTATAGCCCTGGCTATCCTGGAGCTCTCTTTGCAGACCAGGCCTGCCTTGAGCTCAGAGATCTGCTTATCTCTGTCTCTGACTGCTAGGATTAAAGGCATGCACTACTACCACCTGTCTATAGAGACCATTCTTATTTAAACCACCACAAGCATTATGCATTCTAACAGCTGAGCCATCTCTCCAGCTCAGGAGCTTCCTCTTTACTGTTGAGCATTCATAGTGTCCAAAAGTGCAAATCCAGCAGCTAGGAGAGAAAAGTCATCAACATTACTAATCAATTATGGATAACCAACCCTTCACGTTATAATACAGGCCTCATATGTTCATTGGTGCAGTTGAGGCATAACTTTTGGGGCTAGCCAAGGACTTTCTGACTGGATTTAAGGCCTATTCCATGGGAGGGAATACATGTATAGTACTATAAACTTGGTCAAAAGCCCATGGCTTAGGAAGTCACAGATCTCAGGAAGGAACCTACTACTTTCTGTTAAATGCAAAATGGGCATTTAGTCAAACTGCCTTGTAAGTATCAATGTATTCATAGTACTGCACTTGAATTGAACCAGAGAAGCCTCTTTCTGTAGTGGCAGCTAATGTATAGAGACATAGCTAGTCAAAGTGTTTAAAATAAGTGACTTGGGAACTCAGTCCTAAATGGAACTTATCTCCCACAAAGCCTAGGGAACATTGTGAAAATTGGAGACTGAAAGCTTTTACAAGATTGAGGAATGCTGTAAAATGTTCTCTTATGGCTATGATAACAATGTACTCCTGGCCTTATAGCAGCTCTGTTACATTTAAAAAAACATATAAAAAAGATGTGAAAGTAGGGAAAAAGAAAAGGTTTCTGTATATAGGTGTAGGAGGGAGGTAGGAGCAGGTAATGGGTAGTGAATGTAATTATAATATATTATATACACGTATGAAATTGTCAAAAATTACAATGAAAATGTGGTACATACATGGACTTCTATTCAAACATAAAAATAAAATTATGCGATTATTAGAAAAATGGATAGAACTCGAAAATATTATAAGTGAGATAACTCAGCCTCACAAATACCCTATGTTGTATCTCACATGCAAACCAAGCTTTTAAGATATGTACATATATATAATCTATGAATATATAGAATATATATAAAATATATATTTTTAGATTATATAATCTAAACTATATGAAGATATTCATATGCACTTAGGAGTGATGTTGTGAATGAGTATATGTAGATCCTAGGAAACTAGAAAGAGGCTCATGAGAGGAAGGAAAAGGCCTTAAATAGGGGGAGATAGTAAAACACACATGACATGAAAGTGGAAGATGGAATACCGAGGCTGGCCAGGAAGGTTCATGAGGCCTCCTAAATATAAGCTACTTCCTTTGCTCTTGATTGCTCATCAGAATTAGATGGTAAGATCCTTTGTTCAAAGAACAAGGAGAAGTCAAGCTAGAACTGGCTTGGAAGCTTCCTTCCTGCTGGGTAGCTTTCATAGTGCTGTAGGAGGCTATGCAGGCCATTGATGGAGAAAACTCACCAATTATCTTATCTGGTGGTATACCCTTCATGCCAAAATACCAGCCTGCTAGGGAAAGATGTACCTACTCCCAAAATAACAGTGCAACAATGGAGTAACTAACTACTTTCTGATTGGATTTGAGGATCTGCTCAACAATGAAGATTACCATGCCTGGTCAAAATGCCATGACCAGGAACATAGGCCCTAGGGGTAATCTAGTACTATTGCTTTGCTAAATGGACATATAGTCAAATTGCCTTCTAATATTCATGGTTATAGAATAGTCATCCTTAGTCAGAGAAGCTTCTTTTTACAATGAGTGGTGGTTATTGCATAGACTCATAATTGGTCAAATTTCTAAAAATATGGAATTTATGAATGCTCAGCATTCCTAGAGAGGATTATGATCACACATATATACATATATGTGGTCATATATATGTATATATATGTGTGTGTGTGTGTTTCTAATTATATATACATATATACATATATATGAAATTGTGAAAAAATGACAATTTATAAAAGAAAAAAAGGAGTGGGTCTATGGAGAGGGCTGTTGATGATTGCTAAGGGAGGGAGAGACATTTGCTATAGTGATATTGATCTTGTAAGCTGTCTATACTCCTATATATAATCCCTTATACACACTCCTGTAAGCAATGCTAATGAAATTCATTGGATTACCAAAACAAGCAAACAAACGATATGAAAAGTAAAGAATGAAAAAAATGATGCCAGCAGGAGAGGGAACAGAACAAGACTAAATGATTTAGAGTTGAATATGATCAAAATATGTTATATCATAACGAACCCCATCATTATGTATAATTAATATTGACAAAAACTTTTTAAAAATTAGTGTTTTATCTGGGGTGCAGTAAGTGGGATCCAAAGCTAATTTTAAGAGAAGGACACATTTCAATGACTTCCTATAAACAATGCTATTTTTTCTTGTGTTTTTTTTTTTGACACAAATTCTTACATGTAACATGGCATAGGCTTTCCTAAAAGTTGCCATGTAGTAGAAACTGGCCTTAGACTCTTGATCCTGCTTCCACTTCCCAAGTACTGGGATTAAAGACATGTGTCAGCAGCCAAAACCTTAAAATGATTGCTTTAACATGAAAATGTGGTCATCCTTACTAATTGTGAAAATAAAGATAAGTGGAATTTTAGTTCAGCCTTGTATATTCACAGGCGTCAGAATGGCTGATCCATCCAGTGTCACTAAGTGTCAGTAAGCATGTGAAGATAAAAACACTTGCAGCGGCCATGTTAACATATATCTATAATCCCGGTACTTAGAAGGCTGAGATTCAAGGATTACCCTAAATTACCTCAATACCAACCTGTTAAATTCCAGGCCAGCCAGGGACACATAACTAGCTTTGTCAGAAACAAATGATACCCAAGAAATAGTTGAGTGATAACAATATTTGACTGTCCACCATGCATAGTAAAAATTTTAGGTGAGCATGGCAGCCATCACTCAGGACACTGAAGCATTGAAAGTTTTATGGTAGCCTAGGCTAAAAAGATCCTATCTCAGGCACCCCCCCCCCCAAAAAAAGAGACAATTATGACACACTCAGGTGTGTGTCTTTGCATATTTGTATGCATGACTGTGTGTTATCCTGCTACATATGTGTGTGTGTGTGTATATATAATTTGTAGAAGAGAAATAGCAGTGCATTTCTATATTACACAGAGTTCATTAGGATCCAGCTTGCTAAAAGTCATGCAGAGAAATGACAAATTGGAATCTATCCAGAGGAAAATAAGTAGGCTGAATGGGGATGGAAATCAGGCCAGGAAACTGTCTAAGGAGCTGAAGGCACAAAGGACACTTAGGGAATTTTTATTTTATGGAAATGTATTCTAATTTTAATTAAATTAATTTTAATTAATTTTAATTTAAATAAAAACCTTAGCTGTGGTGGTGGTGCACATCTTGAATCCCAGAACTTGAGAAGCAGAGGCAGGCAGGTCTCTGAGTTTGAGGCCAGCCTGGTCTATAGAGTGAGTTCCAGGACAGCCAGGGCTACACAGAGGCGCAGAGAAACTTTGTCTCAAAAAAACAAAAATAAAACAAAAAATCCTCAGTCCACCTGAGATTATGTAACATCTATAGAATCCATAGGTTCTTTCCATCTAATGTTTGAGCATGAGATTTGACAAACATTATGGGCTTGTACTGACTGCTTAAAGAAAGATCAGGACAAAGGGTATAAGGAATGAGTTAGAGCAAATGCCACAGTAATTCTGGCTTACTATCTCTAACACTGAAAAAAGAGACTTCCCTTATTTCCTGTATCCAATGGCCGTTCCCTTCTCCCATGGTCTCTGGCCTGTAGAATTGACTAGGTTTTAGCAGGAACTTGGAACTGTTGTGTTCTTCTTCCCTTTGAGGTCAGTTTAAACTGCCTTCTTTATTAGGCTGCAGATAGGCAAGTGGTGTGCTTCCAGGGGAGCTCTATTCCTTTGAAGAGAAGTCTGGGCTTTCATTGCTGTTTTGTCCTTTGAATCTTGGATGCTTTCCAAATTATTTTGCAAAAATGCCAATAATTACGGGAAAGGGATCACCTTAAGATGCCAGGAAATAGGAGGAGGGAGGAGCTCTGCATTCTGCAGAGGGCCTTTCCAAAGTATCTAGAGGAAGTTTTGTGTACTGGGAGGCTGGGCAAGGCAAGGGAGAGAAGAGGTCTTCAAAGATGGGTCTTTTAATAAGAAAAATTTAATAACAGTATTGTCTTTTATGTAAGCAGATTCTCCTTAGGTTTCATTTTAGGATCCATATAATAACAGGTTTCAAGATTAACAAGAATGTGATATATATATATATATGCACATATACTTAAAGTTTTGTATAAGTATTTATTGTATGTTGAGATTGTTTCCTACCATGATTCATGCCTTCTGCTTCCGTGTCATACATAAATACATGCATGATTTTGTATAGCTCTATAAAACAAACCTAGGGACCACAAATAAGAGAAAGCATATGATATTTGTCTCTCTGAGACACTTACCATGATTATCTCCACTTTCATTTATCCACTTTTCTGCAATTAAAAAAAAAAAAGACATAGTCTTATGTAGCCAATCCTCTTGCTTTCACCTCCCAGTGCTCGGATTACAGTTAAGCACCATTATATCCAGTTGCATTGTTGGGGATTGAATCCATGGTCAGCAAGCATTTATCATCAGAGCTACATCCTCAGCTCTCATTTGTCTTTATTTCTTAAAAGAACTCCCGCGAGACCTACCCAATGTCATTTCTACATTTTTAAGCCTAGCTGCAGAAGTGCGGTTCATGCAGTGCTGTTGGCAGGTAAGTGTGGCTCTCAGCCCTCATCAGAGAAGCTTCTTTTTGCAACAGACAGAGACCATTACAGAAAACCACAACTCATCAAAATGTCTGTGAGAGGGCTGGCGAGATGGCTCAGTGGGTAAGAGCACTGACTGCTCTTCCGAAGGTCCTGAGTTCGGATCCCAGCAACCACATGGTGGCTCACAACCACCCATAATGAGATCTGACGCCCTCTTCTGGTGCATCTGAAGACAGCTACAGTGAATTGGGTCAGAGCGAGCGGGGCCAGCAGAGGTCCTGAGTTCAATTCCCAGCAGCCACACACATGATAGCTCACAGCCATCTGTACAGCTACAGGGTACTCATACCCATAAAATAAATAAAGATTTATTTGTAAAAAAAAAAAAATGTCTGTGAGATGCACCCAACTGATACATATGAAACCATCCCGGAAGAGGCAGAAAGACTGAAGACCCAAAGGACCTGGCAGTATACTGTGAGATTTTTGTCTCCTAGAAATTTCAGCGAAGATATACACATGAAACCTCAATGATATGGTTGCCTAAGCAAGACCTAAACAATGATAACCTGAGTTGGCAAGCCAAATAGATGGGGAAATCTCACAAGGCCTCATCCCTAGCTGAAGAGCTACCGACATTCAATGTCTGGGGAAAGAGGGGGAAATCAGTCTTCTCCTGGGACAAGCCCCCTGGTAGGTTATCTAATCCCAAGTGGTCAGCTCTAAGCATATGCGATACTATATGAAGTCAGAATCTTGTATTTATAAATGTATATGTATATATGTAACAATAATAAACTTGCAACCCACCCAACAGGCAAATAGGAATGATTGGTTAACCAACATAAGAGTAAATACAAGTATTTGAACCTTAAAGCACACCAGGTGTTAGAAGCACATACCTGTAACCCAGCACTCAGCAGGCTGAGATGGGAGTATCATAAGCTCAAGGCCAGCCTGGGATACATCACAAGACCATGTCTCTTAAAACAAAACAAAACAAAACAAAATTATAAGTTGTCCAAACACTTACTGGAAAACCACTTTACTTTGGTCAGTTTTCTATTCTGTGAAATGAGGTGAGTCTTTAAATGCTGCTCTATCTGCCTCTTTCACTGTCTGCTAGAGAATTGAATACCCATGAAGGACTTAGTGACCTATAAAGCACTAAGTAGACTTCTGGTAGAAAGTTCTAAATAATAGGCCTTTTCCTATGCTGAAAATGTAAGAAGATGTTTGCCAGTTAAATCTGAAATATCCATTGTCAGGTGGCAGGCTAGTTCTTGGTACCGTTGTTTTTTGTTTTTGTTTTTTGTTTTGTTATTCTTTTGTTGTTTTTTTGTTGTTTGTTGGTTTTTTTTGTTTTTTGTTTTTTGTCAATTTGACTCAACCTAGAGTTATCTGGGAAGAAGAATTTAATTGAGGAAATTACCTTCATCAGGTTATCTGTAGGGAACACCTTGGGATTTTAATGATTGATGTGGAGGGACCCATCTCACATCTATGAGTAGTGCTAGCTCTGAGTATGGGATCTTGAGTTGTACAAGAAAGCCAGCTATACAAACCATGGAGAACAAACCAGTAAGCAGTATTCCTCCATAGTTCTGCTTCATTTCTTGTACCATTTGAGTCCTTGCTTTTCCCTCTGTGATCAGCTATGATCAGGACTTACAAGCCAAATAAACCCTTTCACCCACAAGTTGCTTTTGGTCATAATGTTTTTGTCACAGCAATTGAAAACTAACTAAAACAATTATGCCTTTCTTCTCATCTGTAAGTACTTTTACCTCTTCCCTCAACATTAAAAACAAATCCTATGATATCAGGGGTTTCATAGTGTAGCTCAGTGGTAGTATACTTGAATGGCATGTACAAGGTCCTCCGCTCCACCCTCTAATATAATAGCAAATAATTTTAGAATGTCAGACCTTGGAGGAACAACAGATAAATTTTAGTCCTATTACACCATCAAATAGATAGATAAGGGGCTGTGATCATAGCTCCAGTGTTAGCATATGCAAGGCTCTAAATCAGATCCTCAGTATGGCCAAAACAAGTATAACCATAAAGCCAAAGCCAAATGGATGGGTAGATGGGGACCTTGAGAAGTCGAGTAACTGATCCAAGATCTTAAGGTTTGAAGCCAGAGCTGAGTTTCAAACCCAGAACTCTTGGTGCTCTAATGCTTTTCAGAGTTCTGTATCACACCTCCAGACACATCTCTGACTCCAAAAATCTGCATTTTCTTTTGGAGGACATTGTGTTTTACTTCATTTATCTATCTATCTATCTATCTATCTA
>NC_045030.1:96679060-96684434 GCF_008632895.1 Mastomys coucha
TTAAAGGCATGCACCACCACCGCCCGGCTTGTGGTTTAGTTTTACAAATATATTTTTGGGTAGAAAAAAAGAATTATGGGAGCTCAAGGAGGCATGTGTGGTTGGGAAGTACTTCAGTGAGATGAAGCTAGAAGAAATGCAACTATTTCCCTGGTAAACATGGGAGGATGTTCTAACACTGGGAATGACCCAATCATCATCTAATGGACTAATGAAATCAGAAAATAGGATTTGTCAGTTTAGTACAGGGGGTTTTCAGGGTGTGTGTGTGTGTGTGTGTGTGTGTTGCTTTTTTGAGACAGGGTTTCTCTGTTTAGCATCCCTGGCTATCTTAAAACTAGCTCTATAAATGAGTTTGACCTTGAACTCAGAGATACACCTGCCCCTGCCTCTTGAGTGCTGGGATTAAAGGTATGCACCACCACTGCCCAGCTGGATGTGAGTTACTTACATAGGAGATGAGATTGACAGTATTTTTTCTCTGCTAAGGAGTTTGAATTTTAGCCTACAGGTGTCAGAATACCACTGGAAGGTCTTAGGCTAATGTTAGATATTTACTGATATGTAGTTTGCATTTTCATAGCTATATCTCAAACTCTTGGCAATATTCCTTCCTCAGCATTTCAAGTGTTGGGATTACAGATGAATGATTCTGTGAATGATTAAGGCATTTTTACCATTTGCAATTCCAGGCCAAGCAGAGGGATTACCAAAAATAGTGAGAAAATTCCAGACTTGCTTGCTCTCAGTCTCAGAAGAAAACTTACACTATTCTGTCCCAAACCACTGAATACTGGAGTTGATGCCTTGTGTTGACTCATCCCTGGAACATGAGCTGGTAGGAAGGCCAGCCCCACCCTGTGTCTGGGCTGAGCCATGTGGAATGGGGGCCCAAAATGTGCTTTCCAGGCTTCTCTGGGTCAGGATATCAGCACACCCTTGGCTCTGAAATGTAGTCTAGTCTCTGAAGATTTTTGCTTTGGTCTTTATTGACATCTATATAAACAGTCCTACTTCTGAGCTTCATGTGAAAAATGAACCCACACTAAGTCCCCACAGCATAGTACTCTTTCTTTTTGTCCCACTTAATTTTCCTAAATCATGTTTCTGGGTGTGTGAACATTCAAATCATTATGGTATCAGAGAGGAGGAAATTTCTGTAAGCTATGGGGTTGAGGGTGGAGTACTCTAATGGAGGAAATTACATTTGACTTGGTTTGTTAAGGGTGGATATTTACATTCATTTCTGACTGTGGAAATGATGTAGCTAGTTGGAATTATAACTTAAAACAAACCTCTTCTCTCCTAAGTTGCTTTTAAAATGTCTGGATATTTTATCATAGCAACAGAAATGAGAAACTGGGATATGTTCTGACACACAGTGCTTTTTGAAAGTCTGGAAGAGGGGCAGAAAGACTGTTCAATGAGTAAAAGAATCCTAAAGGAATCTTGCACATGGTGGAAGAGAGAGCTAACTCATCAAGCTGTACTCTGATCTCCACATGTGTGCCTCAGTATATGCACCCCACCCAAAAGAAAGAAAAATTGAATGAAAAAAATAGCTTAAGTTCCGTAAGATGAAATGAGGATATGCAGAACTTAAGTGGAACTAGTGAATACAAAGTTCTGAGTAGAATCTTAAGCTGGTCTTGAACTTGCTCTGGAGCATAGAATGACCTTGAATACTTGATACATTTGAACATCCTGGTGTTGGGATTGCAGGCTTGCATCACCATGTCTGGTAGCACTCAGATGCAGGCAGAGAGTTCTAGGCCAGCCTGATCTACGTAGCAAATGCCAGGACAGCCAGAGTTGCACAGTGAGTAACTCTGAGAGGAGAGAGTGAGATAGAGATGGAGAGAGCAAGATGGAGATGGAGATGGAGGTGGAGATGGAGAGGGAGAGGGAGGGCTAGACTGAGAGGGAGAGGGAGGGCTAGACTGTAGACAGAAAGGGAGAGGGAGAGGGAGAGGGAGAGGGAGAGGAAGTCTCAGTCTGAGGTCACTTTAGGTTACATAGTGAGTTTCAGGAGAGCTTGAGCTACAGTGTGAGACTCCTATTTTTCCCACAAAAGCATTATCTAAGAGTTTTGGCAGATGCCCATAATCCCAGCATGCCAAAGCTGAGACAGGAGGATGATTTACTGTTCGAGACCAGCCTGTACTAAATAGTGAGTTCCAAGCCAACCTGAGTTATTTATAGACACCTTTTCTCAAAAGGGGAAAATTTTGAGGAAAGTACACATATTCATGAAAATGTGAAAGAATATATAAATTTAAAAATAATAAAAAAAAAAAACAATGAAAAAGGATAGCCTCGAAGGAAGGGCCAACTGGGAAAGGACCCACCTGGGGATGTATCTTGTCTGCTGACACCAAACCCAACACTGTTGCTGTGGACAAGAGGGGCACTCGTGGACAGGAACCAAGTATGGCAGTTCCTGGGGAGGTCTGGCCAGCAACTGACCAATGCAGATGCGGATGCATGGAGCCAACCATCAGACAGAGCTCAGGGACCCCAGATGGGGGTGCTGGCAGAAGGACTGGAGGAGTGGAGGGGGTTTGCAACCCCATAGAAAGAAAAGCATCGCATCTGCTGGCCTGACTACTCAGTTCTCCCAAAGTCTAGACCACCAACCAAGGAGTACACATGGAGGAACCCATGGCTCCAGATATATATGTAGCAGAGGATGGCCTTCCCTGACGGCAATGGGAGGGGAGGTTGGATGCCCCAGAGTATGGGGATACTGGAGCAGTGAGGCAGGGAGAGTGTGGGTGCGTGGGGGAGCACTCTCATACAGGCAAAAGTGAGGGGGTAGGGCAGATGTGGGATGGGGGGTTGGTGGAGGGGTAACCAGGAAGTGAGATATCATTTGAATGTAAACAAATGGAATGATTAATAAAAAAGAAAAACAAAAAAAGATAACTCTTAGTCACAGAACCCTGATATGTGTTCTATAGTAGCAGCCCCTCCACAAAACAATCCACTAAGTAGAAGGAACTGCATGTCTGCTATCTAGAATCTACTCTCTTGATTAACTTTGCTAAGGAAAGTAAAGGAAATGACCCATTCTGTACAGAAAATTATATACATATAAAAATGTTGTAGAAATAACAGACTTTTACTACTGTCCCTTGCCCTTGGGGAATCACTGATGATTCTGAAGAAAAAGAAACTAGTGAAGGCATTTGAGAGGAAACATGTAATGGTAATATAATTGAATATCCAGAATGTGGAGTATTTCAGCAACACTGCGACCAGTACAAGAACATGTGGCCAGTGTTTGATAGAGGCCTGGATTGGTTTATGACAATCAAAAGTTTATGTGTTTTAAGTACTTGCTGCTCTCTGAACTTAAGCAAGGGTTTTCTTATAACGAGTAGACTATCTTTTCTGTCCCCTGTTGGATGCTTCATGTATTATATAATACAACCAGTTGTCATCTACTTTTAATTTATACTAGTGCTAACTCCATATAATAAAATGAAAAAAAAAAAAAAAAGAGAACCCCCTCCCTCAGTTCTAGTATTTTTTTTTGTATGGTACTACCTGGCCTGGTACTCACTAATGGTTTTGTTACTATCTCCAAAGTGCTGGATCACAGGTGTGCTTCAACATACCTGTTTGTTTATTTTTTTTCTGTTTGTTTGTTTTTTTTTTAAATCAGTGCTGGAAAATTGAATACAAGGCTTTGGGCATGCTAAGCAAGCATTCCACTAACTGAGTCACATCTTCAGTCCTTTATTTAAAATTTTATTTGAGATATATATATATATATATATATATATATATATATATATATATATATATATATATATATATATATCTTTATTTATGTGTGTTTGTGCCTGCTTGAGTTTATATGTACTATATGCATGTAGGAACACTGAGAATCCAGAAAACTGTGTCAATTCCCCTAAAACTAAAGTTACAAGTTGCTATGAGCCAGTATGTGGATTCTGGTTACCAAACTTGGGCCTTCTGCAAGAGCAGTAAGCTGTCTTAACCAATCTCTCTAGTCTCTGTGTCCTAGTTTTTTCTAATATTTTAATTTTTTTGAGATTATAATATGCCATTTTCCCTTCTCCCTTCCTGCCCTCTAGCCTGTCTTCCACACACTTTTCCTCTTGCACTCATTTAAGTTTGTGGCCTCTTTTTCTTTAACACACACACACACACACACACACACACACACACAGAGAGAGAGAGAGAGAGAGAGAGAGAGAGAGAGAGAGAGAGAGAGAGAGAGAGAGAGAACCTGTTTCTAAGCTCATTGGCCAAGTAACTTAGCCAAATGGTGAGTATGAGTGAGTGCCTGTCTCAAAAAATAAAGTGGATAGAGTGAAAAAGAAGCCTGACCCTTTGACATCTGATCTCTACACACATGTATACTGGTACATGCATCTACAGTCACATGTGTAAGTACACTGAATGTGGTGGTTTGAATAACGATGACTCCCATGGGCTCATATATTTGAATGCTTGGATATTAAGGAGGGGCACTACTTAGAGGCATTAGGTGCTGTGGCCTTGTTGGAGTACGTGTGGCTTTGTTGGAGGAAGTATGTTATTGGGGGTGGTCTTTGGAGCTTCAGATGCTCAAGAGAGGCTCACTATCTCTTCCTGCTACCTATCAACCCATATTAGAACTCTCAGCTACTTCTCCAGCACCATGCTGATAACAAACTAAACTTCTGAAACTGTAAGCAAGACTCAATTAAATACTTTCCTTTGTGAGAGTTACTGTTGTTATGGGGTTTCTTTATAGCAATAGAACACTTACTCAGACTGAGTAAGTACATACACCATATACATATGCACGCAAAGGTTGTAAAACACCACTAAATATAGACAAGAGTAGTGGTGCATGCCTATAATCCCTACATCTGGGAAGTAGAAGCAGGAGGATCAGGAGTCAACTTAAGCTACATAGAGTTGGAGGCCAACCTGAACAAAAACCCTGTCATGCTCCCACAAAAATGGTGCTGGATATGGTGGTACTCACCTGTAATCTCAGAAGCTGGGAAACAGGCAGGAGGATTTCCACAAGTAGAGGGCCAATTAGAATTGCACAGTGAGTTCCTGATTTTATTTTTTAAATGTGGTCTATTTTTGTTCTATCCATTTACCTACAAAGTTTATGATTTCATTTTTCTTAATAGCTGAATGATATTCTGTAATGTATACCCATCACATTTTCATTATCTACTCATCAGTTAAAGGATGTTTAGGTTGCTTTCATTTTGAAGGTACTGTAAATAGAGTAGCAAGAACAATGGCTGGGTAGTCCTTTGAGCATATGCAGAGGAATGGAGTAGCTGAGTCATATAGTAGATTTCTTTTTAGCTCTATGATGATTCTCCACATTGATTTT
>NC_045030.1:96684547-96686868 GCF_008632895.1 Mastomys coucha
CTGTCTGTCTGTCTCTCTCTGTCTCTCTGTCTCTGGATATTTGTTAGCTATTTTTATTTCTTTCTAGAACTTTCTGTTCAGATCCCAAATCTATTTTTGAGTGGGTCATTTATGTTTTTGACTCTGTTTTTTTAGTTCTTTATATGTTCTTGATATGAGTCCTCTGTGAAATGGACAGCTGGCAAAGATTCCTTCCCATTGTGTGGACTTCTTCTTCACTCAGTTGTTTGTTTTATTAGCAGTGCCAATACTTTTTAAATATATGAAATACAACTTGTCAAATATTAGCCTTCATTCTTAGAATAATGGAGTCCTATTCACAAATTCATTTCCTGATCTATAGCATGTAGTGTAGTACCTGTTCCAGTAGTTTCAATGTTTCAGGTTTTACAGTTAAGCCTATGATCTATTTGGAGTTAGTTTTTGTGTAAGGTAGTAGATATGGGTCTAATTTTATACCTCTTCAGGTGAACATCTAATTTTCCCAATTGTTGGAAATACTTTTCTTCAGTTTATGTTTTTAGCACTTTGTCAAATATCAGATGGCTGAAGTAATGTGTACTCATGCTTAGGTCTTTTATTTTTGTTACATTGGTACACATGTCTGTTTTTGAGCCAGTACCATATTGTTTTTATTGCCATGACTCTGTAATATATCTTGAGATCTGGAATTGCAATTCTTCCAGCAAAATTCTTTTTGCTCAGGATTATTTTGGCTATCTGGGATCTTCTGTAGTTCCTTATGAATTTTAGGTTTTATTTTTCTGTTTCTATAGAGAATGAGATAGGGATTTTGGTTGGTATTGCAAAATCCCTATAAAGGGATTTTGGTAGAATGATCATTTTCCCAATGTTAATTCGATTAATCCATAAGCATAGAATGCCTTTTGCTTTTCCAGTTTCTTTCTCTGTCTCAGTCTTCAGAAGTTTAAAGTTTTCATTGTAGAGGTGCTTCACTTCCTTGGTTAGGCTTATTCATTTTACTTTCCTTGAGGCCTTTGTCAATAGGACTGTGTATATAGAAAAGCTACTGATTTTTGCAAGTTGGTTCTGAATCTTGCTATATTACTGAAATTGTTGACTAGTCGTAGAACTTTTCAGGTAATTTTCGGGGGATGATCTCATAATATCATGTCATCTTCAAATAGGGATATTTTGATTATTCTTTTCCTATTTGTATCCCTTTCATTCTATTCTCTTGCCTTATTGCTCCAGCTAGTCATTTGAGCACAACATTATGAAGGAGTGGAGACAGTGGTCAGCCTATCATGCTCTTGATTTTAGCAGGGTAGCTTCAAGTTCTTATCCATTTAGCATGATGTTGACTGTGGGTTTCTCCTATATAGCTTTGATTATGTTGAGGTGTGTTCCTGTAGTCTTACTTTTTCTATTACTTTTATCATGAAGGCATGTTGGATTTTTATCAAAGGGTTTTCCCAGCATCTATTGAAATAATCACTTGATTTTTTTTGTTGTTAAGTACACTTGTGTGGTTCATTTCATTGATCAACTTTCCTATGTTTTATGCACATCTGTATTTGCTTTGCAAGTATTTTACTGAACATTTTTGAAACTATGTCAATCAAGGATATTAGCCCACAGTTTTCTTTTTTTGTTGGTCTTTACCTGGTTTTGGCATTATATTGATATTGTTTCCATAGAGACTCTGTGAATATATGGTGTACATTTAGGTAATTCAGGTTAATATCAGTATGTGCAACACAGCTATAAAATTAATTCCTTCTTATAATGTATTGTAACATATTCATTGTTTTGGAAAATTGAGGCTGGGCGGTGGTGGCACATGCCTTTAATCCCAGCATTTGGGAGGCAGAGGCAGGCGGATTTATGAGTTCGAGGCCAGCCTGGTCTACAGAGTGAGTTCCAGGACAGCCAGGACTACAGAAAGAAACCCTGTCTCGAAAAAACAAACAACAAAATAAAAAACAACAAAAAAATGAAAATTGGAGATATTGTAAATATCTTTAAAATAGCATTATATTGCCCACCTCTGGGAAATGGCTATTAAACAAGTAAATATATAACTGAAATACATTAGGAAAGCTGTACTAAGGATCACAAACAATTAGGTTGGCAAATTTTTGAGTTGCCAGCACTCAGAAAACTGACACAGAAGTCTTGTCATGTATCCCAGGATAGCGTGGTCTACATCGTGAGTTTTAGGATAGGGAATTAGGGCTACATAGTCTCAAAACAACAGCATAAATAATAAGTGCCAGGAAGGGAACTTTCTATATTACACTTAATTTTTTTCTTTTTTTCTTTGTAATCAAGTTGGTTTTATTTTATTATTTTTTATT
>NC_045030.1:96688235-96689042 GCF_008632895.1 Mastomys coucha
AGGAGACTGACTTTCCTTGAAGTTTACGCCTCAGATACCACCTTCACGCAAAGTGTGCGTGGCACTCTTTGGTTGATGTTTTAGTCCCTGGGAGATCTGAGGGTACTAGTAAGTTCTTATTGTTGTTCCTCCTAAGGAGCTGTAACCCCCCCAGCTCCATTGGTCCTTTCTCTAGCTCCTTCATTGGGGACCCTGTACTCAGTCCAATGGATGGCTGTGAGCCTCTACTTCTATATTAGTCAGGCACAGGCAGAGCATCTCAGGAGACAGCTATCTCAGGCTCCTGTCAGCCAGCACTTGCTGGCATCCACAATAGTGTCTAGATTTGATGACTGAATATGGGAAGGATTCCCAAGTGGAGCAGTCTCTGAATTGTCCTTCCTTCAGTCTCTGATCCATAGTTAGCCTCTAAAACACCTTCCATGGGTATTTTGTTCCCCCTTTTAAGAAGGAACTAAATATCCTCACTTTGGTCTTCCTTCTTCTTGAGTTTCTTATGGTTTATGAGTGAGGCATCCCAATCACAAAAGAACACACATGGTATGTATTCTCTGATAAGTGGATATTAGCCTAGAAGATCGGAATTTTTTTCTTTAGTGAAAAGAGAAATTCTATTTGAAAATTAATGAGCAAGTACTGGTGGCTTATGGGATAGCCAATACCTGTGATGCTAGCACCTAGAAGGTAGAGGTAGACGGATCAGGAACTCCTTGTCTACTGGTACATTTCAAAGTTGGCTGACACTAAATGAAACTCTATCTCAAAAAGCAAAACCAGCATCAGCAAAAATTTATGGTATTTAAGCTG
>NC_045030.1:96689052-96689349 GCF_008632895.1 Mastomys coucha
GGGACTGCGAGAGATACATGAATCTGAGTCTTAGCCCATCTAAGCTCTAGTGCTAGTCTTGCATGCGAGTCCAAGTCCTTCTTCCCCCAGTCCTAGTGCTAGACTGAAGTCACATAGGCAAGCGACCCCCACACACCCAGGTCAGCAAGGTCTGGTAGCTAGGTGTGAAGCAGGAAGAAGAGGGGTAGAGCCCTCTCTGTTGAGGTATTCTTATGTTAATTCTCTGGTTTTTGCTGGAGGCAGGCAGAGGAGAATCTTGACCTAACACTTTCAGCTAATGTCTTAGAGTGAGAGAAA
>NC_045030.1:96690464-96696635 GCF_008632895.1 Mastomys coucha
TAACAATAAATAAATCTTAAAAAAAAAGAAAAAGAAGAAATGGAAGTAGCCAGAAAGGTATAAAGAAAGTAGAAGCTATCCACATCCAGACTTTCCTAGGAAGTGGGAAAACTCAGGTGTAAGAAAATTTTGCCTACAACTTCAGCACTTAGATGACTGAGGCAGAAAGACTGGCATGAGTTAGAGGCCAGCCTAGCTACATAGTAAGTTCCAGGGCAGCTATAGTATAAGCTCCTATCACAAACAAAGACAAAACATACCAAAAATTTTAAAGAGTAAATGTGCTGATGAAGGAGTAGGTGTGGTGAGTACACCCACAGTACAGTCTATAAAGCCAGAGCCTTGAGCCTCTAGGCCAAAAAACTAGCCTGTGACCCCCAGGGTGCTCTGTGTTGATTTAATCCACTGAAAAATGGAGGCAACTAAAACACTAGAGCACCAGAAAGCTAATTAATACAGTCGTGTCTTAGGGGCACAGCTAGGCAGTGGGTGGATCTAGACAGAGGCTTTGGCCAGGGAGTCAAGATGATCTCATCTCTGTCGCAAGCATCATCAATCAGGAGGCCTGGCACTAGACAGGCTTCTAGAAGATGAAAAGAAAAAGCAAGCTACAGCCCTTCCCTTTGGGAGCTTTTGTTGGTATCCAGACAACATGCTGCAGTAGGAACAATAGCTTCTCCATTTCCTGAGCATCTGCTGTACAAGAGAAACCCAGGGACTCCTCAGATTCAGCTTCTAGCAATGCTAAGCATGTAGTTAGAGTTGTATCTTAATAGAAAAACCCTCTAGTCAGCCTTTGTAGCTTTTCCCATCCCCCTAAATCTTTTAGTTTCTGTTTTAAGATACGATCAGTACAATCGAATTACAAGGCCTTTCATCATTTTTAGGAACTCACTTGACCTTCACAGCAGAGAACACTGGCTTAAAAGTGTAGACCAGTCCCCCTTCCCAGAGAAAATTCACTCACCTCTCTTAGTCTTAGTTTCCTCATGTATAAAATGGGACCATAAGGTGAGCAGGGTGATCCTGTAGTCCCTACATTTTCCAGACTGAGGCAGATGGCTTACTGTGAGCTAGAAGCTAGCCTTTCTATACTTGAGTTCCTGGCCAACTGGGCTATAATGTAAGAAACCATATCAAAAGAAGATATAATAAAAGCTCAAAATCAATGAAGAAATAAAACACATTGGTGTGACCTTTTTATTGTTATTTTTTTGTCTGTTTTTTTTGTTTGTTTGTTTGTTTTGGAAACAAAGTACCATGTAGCCTGAGTGGCTTGTAACTCATTACATGGCCCATTCTAGCTTTGAATTTCTGATCTCTCTGCTTCTTTCTCCCGATTGCTGGCTTTATGGGGTTATACCATCACAACCACTATAGCTATGCTTTTTTGGGATTGTTAATTCTAGTTCCTAGATATTTAGTCATTCCATACATGAGATGTTTTCTCCTTTTTTTTTAAACATTCTGCTATGTAAGATTAAAGGCTGGACAGCTATAAATCAATTTATCAGGGTAAACATTTAATTCTTTCTTGTCATGAGGAGAGTAGAACCAGACCTGTTGGACTCTCCAAACACAAATTTTTGGAGAAAGGTAAGCTAAGTAGTTGGGAGTGGTAAGTATTTGATGGGGGAAACTAGAGGACTGGTACTTCTCCTGCATCATTACACTGCCAGACCACTTGCTTTACGGAAGCTCAGAAACACATGATGAGTTCAATTCAACTGTGGACAGGAACACTCCGTTTTTCTCACAGAGACAGCCACACATGGACTCACAGCTACATATACATATGGCTGAGCTGAAGATAAAACAGTGCTCTGTTGGCACAGTGAGAAGAAAATGAAAATCTTTTTCCTTTTCTTTTTTTCCTTTTCTCTTCTTTCCTTCCTTCTTTCTTTCTCTTTCTTTCTTTCTTTCTTTCTTTCTTTGTTTCCCCCTCTCTCTTTTTCTCTTTCTCTTTTTCTTTCTTTTTCTTTTTTCTTTTTGTAGATTGGGTTCCATAGTGTAGCCCAGATTGGCCTTGGTCTCATGATTCTCCTGCCTTGTTCTCCATAATATCTGGCATTTCAGATATGCAGCACCTTGTCTGATGTGCTGGAAAGCCCTCAATATAAAGTTAGTAATGGTTTTTATCTGCACATCTTAGCTGAAGACTAGAATATTTTCTAGCTCAAGGCCAGGGTCCAAGGAATGAGAAAAAGTAAAGGTGAGCCATGGAAGAGACCACTGCATACCAGATCCACATAGTAGAAATATGTAGGAATTACATAGTAGGCCCAAAAGAGCACATGTAAACAAATATACAAACAAATCCTGAGAAACCCAGGGGCCTAGGGACAATACAATGATCAAAGAGGGATATATCTAAGCACTAATGATTATACCTGCAATATACACAGCTATGATCACCATTTTCAATGTGCAAGGTCTTTATGGTTTTCAACATATTTCTCATACTTCTACTCCCAGCTAGAAATGAAGGCAGGAGGATCATAAGCTCAAGACCAGTCTGAGCTACACAATGAAAGTCTTTCCACACACTTTGAGTATCAGAAATGAGAAACCAATCTCAAAATGAATGGGAAACTTTCTCTTTTATTCTGGCTAGCTTTCATACTGCTGAGAGGTTACTATGCCATATTGGTTGACGGGATAGAAAATGTATCAGCAGACTTCTGATTGAATTGGAAGACTGTTACACAGAAGTGAATTCATGCGAAGCACTGTAATCCTGGCTGAATGCCTATGGCTAGGAAGGTTGTAGATTCTAGGATAGACCATCTTCCTCCCTATTATTATTTTCCTAATGGTAATGTTGTCAAATTTGCTTCTAAATACATGTAGACTTGGGCTCTATAAACTTTTAGTTAGAAAAGCCTCTTTTTGCAGTGGGCAACAATTAATGTCCCAAGAAGAGACTCAGTGGTCATCTCTAAATGGGACATCTTTATCAATATTCCACTGAGGCTTAGAGACCATGAAGGAAGCATCGGCAGAAAGAATGGGAGAAAGAGGATGGGAAGGAGTTCTGTAAAATGCTGTCTTCTGAACATGACATGGTCATTGCAATCATGAAATCACAATAGCTGTAGTTACCTGCACAGGATCAAGTCAGCCAAAATTCCAACATGCATGGTATTCTAGTTTGGTTCCTATTGCTGCAACAAAACACTGCCCAGAAACCATGTGGTGAAAGGAAGGGGTTTAGTTCAGCTTATAACTTACAGTCTATCATGAACTCAGGGCAGAAACCTGGAGGCAGGATTCCTGGAGGAATCCTGCTTATTCATTTGCTCACTATGGTTTTCTCTACTACCTTTCTTATACAATGCCATCCAACCTTCCCAGGGACAGTACCACCCGCCATGGGCTGGGCCCCTCACATCAATCATTATTCAAGAAAATATGAAATAAATCATCTCTGTTCACTTTTGTGTGGATTCTAGAATTGAAACCAGATTGGCAGGCTTGCATGTTAAACACCTTTATTCACTGAGCCATATGGCTGGCCCATTTAGTTTAGTTTAGTTTAGTTTAGTTTAGTTTAGAGACAAGGTGTCATGAGGTCCAGTCTTATGTCAATGTAGCCAAGGATGTCCTACAGTTTCTTTTTTTAAATTTAAAATGAAATTGTGTGTGTGCACATATGTTTCTGAGTGTGCACACATGTCAAAATACATGTTCAAAGGCCAGAGAATAGCTTGTAAGAATTGGTTCTGTCCTTCTAACATGTGGGTCCTAGGGATCAAACTAGGGTCGTCAGACTTGGTGGTAAGCACCTCTTACCCACTGAGCCATTTTCTTGGTTCCCTTCTAGTTTTCCTTCTCCCCCTCTTCCTCCTCTTCCTCCTTCTTCCCTCCTTCCCTCCTCCTCCTCTTCCTCCCCCCTCCTCCTCCTCCTCCCTCCTCCCCTTCTTCTCCTCCTCCTCTTCCTCCTCCTCCTCCTTCTTCTTCTTCTTCTTCTTCTTCTTCTTCTTCTTCTTCTTCTTTTCTCATACTTCTTCTGACTTTTTATGCCTCCCTCTTTCCCTCTTTCCTTCTTTTCTTTTCCCTCTCCTTCCTTCCTTCTTTTCATTCTCTGTTTGGCTCCATTAATTCATTTTATTTTATAATTAAGATGGAAGTCACATATACCCTAGGCTAGTGTTCAATTTACTGTGTAGCTAAGGATAACTTGACCCTTGGGTCCTCTTGGTGCAGTCCTGCACCACTACACCCCATTTATGCTGTGGCTGGGATGAAACCCAGAGTTTTCTGCATGCTAAGTAAGCATCTTACCAACTGAACTACATCCCAACTCCCTTTTAAAGCCTGAATGTATGTGTGTTCTTTGTACATGTTGGTGCCTTTCGGGGCCAGAAGGAGTTAGCTGTAGAATTGGAGTTATAGGCTTTTTTGAGGCAACCCATGGGTACTGGGAACTGAACTAGGGTCCTCCAAAAGAACAACAAATGCTCTTAAACACTGAGCAATCTCCCCAACTCCATTTTCTTTTCTTTTATTGCAAACTCTTACAACTCAGGTTGGCCTGGAACACTCTATTAGTCCATGATGGCTTCAAGTTCACTCCAATCCTCTGGCCTTATCCTTCTAAGTGCTAAGATTATGAGCATGAGTCACTATGTCCAGATTATTTTATATATTATGTTAAAGGTAATTTATAGTGGGCTTTGGGGTGCACACATGTAATTCTAGCACTTGTGAGGCAGAAGTAGTAGGAGCACTGAAGGCTCAAGGCTAGCATGATCTACACAGCAAACTCCAGATCAATCAAAGCTTCAGAAGAATTACAGTATTCCAGGGGCTGGAGAAGTGAATCAGAAGGTTAAGAATATATAGCACTCTTCCTGAGGACCTAGGTTTTGTTCCTACCATCTACTTCCAGCATCTCACAACAAGCAATGAGACCTTATTGAAAACAAACAAATAACAACAAAAGAATACCATGTCCTACTTCCACCTTTTCCTAACCACAATAATTTATGATAATTGAAAAAAATCAATATAAAATATATACATCAAGAAGTAAAAGCTCTCTTTTATCTTTACTTTTTAATTCTCTCTCTCGACCTCTCTGTATCTCTCTCTGTGTCTCTCTCTGTGTGTATAGTACAGAATCTGCAGAAGTCAGGATAAGGCTTTCAATATCTTGGAACCTTAGTTATAGGTGGTTATGTACTGCCCCATGTGGATTCTAGTAACCAAACTCAGTTTCTCTGGAAGAACAGTATAGGCTCTTAACCACTGAGCCATCTCTCCAGCCTGCTTATTCTTCTCAATACTTCTGCTGTTTCCAGAGATAGCTATTGTTATTAGCTTGCTATTTGTCTTCCTCTTTCACTGGAGATATAAACATGCATAATTCATAAATGGTATCATATCATTATTATTATTTTGTGACTTAATAAAAGACCCAAAGTTCATTATATGATAGCTTGTGTTTTTCGAAAGGCTGAAAAACAACCTGTTTAATTGATATACTATTTTTGTGTTCTATCACTGAGCTACATTTTCAGAATTATAATATGTTTAGAAACCCTCTAATGATTGACATTCAGATTATTTTATTTAATTATTACAGTATTGTAGTGAATAACCTTGTAAATGCCTCTGTACACAACAGTAGAATGTTCCTGTAAAGTACACAAACAACTAAGCTGGACAGTTTGTGCTTTTTGTTGTTGTTATGAATTGAAAAAGTAGTAAGGAAACAGGAGACTCTGTTTCATTGATCTTGCATCCTAACAGGAGAAGCTGAGGAAGTACAAAGGGGAACTTTGTCTTTAGAAGACAGTCATACTAACTACTATACCATCAACACCACAACTTTTGCCCTTAGCAGACCAAGACACAATACATGCTGATAGACCTGCAGGGCTAAAAATAAGCATAGGTGTCCTCCTGGAAGAGAGGGAAAGAAGGAAAACGGCAGCAGTCAACTAGACAAAACCAACGTGGAAGGGAGACCTGATGAGCACTGTGAATTGATTGTGGATGCTATAGGAGCTAAGGGGAAGCAGAGAACACAAGGAGGAGGTAGAGACTAGGGGAGGGCTTCATGGAGGTGAGGCCCAGGTGGCCCAGGGGCAAGGGGGCACATACTGTCTGTGGCCAGAGTAGCCTGGCTGAAGAGTAAGGCCTGTGTTGGGGAGCTGGAGGAAGAAA
>NC_045030.1:96697407-96706414 GCF_008632895.1 Mastomys coucha
CTCTCTGTCGTCCATTAGTGTGATTAATAATAAATATCCCCAAGCACTTGGTGCTGGCAAGACACCTCGTCACTGCTGCTCATTACCCATCTGCCATCCCCAGCTTCCAGGATGCCCATTAGATGCTGCTGTGAGGAGTCATAAAGTGCAACTCCACCCCCCACCCCACTGGGCCTGTCACAGCCTAGGACTGAGGCCATGTGTTTAGGCTGGTGGAAAGAAAGTAAGACATAAACTCACAGGACCCAGGCCCAGCTTCTTATCTTATTATTAAGAAACCATGTGACTTTCCAAAAGGTACTTCATTTCTCAGACTCTCAGTCTTCTCATTCCTAATGCTGAAAAGTCTTTTGTGATTTGTGAGTCCCTAACACTCACTATATGATAGGAAACATTTTCTCTGCTGTTACTCAAACTCTGGTTATTCCTTTCCAAGGAAAGAGTTTCCTGTGGTTTTGATTTATATTCTCAGCCATATTGTGTCATAGGTTGAACTTGACCTGTTGGGGTGACTGTATATGCTTTTTATAGTTCTACCTCGCTTCAGAATGTGCACACGTCCACACGCCACATCTACCCATCTACTCCCCTTAAATACATGCACTAAGAAAATCTGGGTAACATGTCAAGGAGCTGAGCAAACTTCTTAAAAGGGAGGCCTAGGAATCCAAGTGGAGTGGGAAAAGATGCCACAGGGTGGGGGAAGTTTGAAGAGTAAAGGAAAAGAGGCAGGGAAATGGGTGAAAGTGAACCTAGGGAAGGAGAAATTGCAATAGCAGGAGTGCAAATTTTGGTGATCAGAACCATGGAACTGTGTTAAGTCTTTTCTAGCTAGACTAGCTAGGCTGACTCATGCTAAAGTCCACCACAAGATTTCTTGCTGATCCTAGAGCTCACTAAGTTTCTCCATTGGCTGGCTAAAAAGCTTCTGAGATCTGCTTGTCTCTACCCCATCCTTATCTTCATATACCTCCTTGCCAGTCTTTTAGGTGGATGGTGGCATTCAAAGTCAAGCCCTCATACTTCTTGTGTAATAATTTTACCAATGGACCCAACTCTCCAGCCCTTAAGTCTCTTTGCTCAATCTCCTGTCCCTTCACTGTGATGTCTCCAGCTTTCTTAGACACTGGATCTAGAATGTTCCTGCACTACCTCTGCTCCTCGTGGCCCTACCTTACTTTACTGTTTAATAACATACTTGCCGAATGTTCCTTGAATGTTAGGAATTTAGCACATCTTAAAATCCCAAATCTCTTCATGTTCCCTATTTCCCCCTGGGGAGCCAATCTAAGTGTAGATGTCCAGACTTTATTTTTCATGTCTTTTTCTCCACACAGACTGGCATAAACCACATCATTTTAAAACTTTATTGTAGGGATTAATCTGGTCCCAGCAAGACTGGTATACGTCTCAGATCACATACGATCACAAAAAGAGGTGGGCTGGGGGATAGAAGTATTGATCATGTAAACATGGAATGGTATACAAAGGGATAGGAAACTAAGATGAATATCCCTGTCCGTAGTGAAGAACAGCAAAACACCACAGCTGCCTCTGCTTTGCAACTGAAGATAGACTATTTCAAGTCTAACATCCCAGTAATGTCCAGTTGCTTGACCACAGTAACCATTGCTACTTTAAGCAGCTTCTGTGTGGTGAAGTAGGAAGGTGGGGCATTACTTTATTGGTTCTCCCCCTGACCCTGCCCTGATTTTATCCATTATTTTTTGGTACTTTTACTATTTGCAATCTCTCATTCCCTAGGTCTAATCCTACCCATCTCCCTCAGACTCTTCAACTACTTTCTTCACTCTTCTGCCTTCCCCCACCCTATGGCATCCTTTCCTCTCCACTTGGATTCCTATGCTTCCCTTAGCTTTTTAGTAGTTTGCTTAGCTCCTTGATATGCTCCCCAGCTTTCCTTTGTGCATGCGTTTGCAGGGAGTAAATGGGAGGGTGTGGCATGGCTGGGGATGTGCACATACACATGGGGGTTAGGGAATTACATACTGGGGATTTCCACATTCCAGAAAATTGAACTAGTCTGCAGTGGACTTATTTTAGGTATTTATTTTAGTGGCAAGATTTTTTAGGCTCTAGGTGAACATGAATGAAGAAATCAGTGAGTTCCTTTAACTTTGGGGGGGCTGAATAGGGTGGAGGGTCCATGGGCCATGGCAGTATCAAGGAATGTGATTGGCTACCATTTCTATTCCTGCTACTGACGTGTTCTGAAAGGTGCTACTACTCTTCCTGGAGGCACATTCTGGGTTTTTGACAGAGAAGGTTCTTTTTTCCCCTACCACCTATCAATGAACTGTGGCATCAGTGACAGAAATGGAGGCATACCAGCTCATGAGTGTAAATGTAAGACTTATGCAACCTTTATGATTCCTTTTTTTTCTGAGCAGTCTACTTCTTTCTCCTCTTTTTATAATGTTTGAATGGGAAAGGACCTTGGAAACCCTGTAGTTTGGTCACTGTTAAGGAAGGGGAAACTCAATACCAGAGAGGGGAAGGGACTTACCCAAGAAAGTGCAGAGAATACAGGGTGAGTTAATGATAAAATAGTGATTTGAAGCCCAGTGGGTGTTCTGGTTGCCCCTTTCAGATGTCTTTTCTGTGTTTGACTCTTCATCACTGAGGTATACGGTAATTTACCTCATGAAAGACACACAATCCATGCTCCTGCACAGTTGCCAGAACTGGAGGGTATACCTCTTATCAAAAAGTGAATGTGCCTGGTCTGGTATATATATCTCAGCACTAAGGTGGCAGAAGCAGGAGGACTGGGACTCCAAGTCAACTGGCTGCTGTTAGTACTCTATGTCAAAAAAAGTGAATGTATAGAAATGGTGTCAGACATTTGCAATCTAGTTGAGGTTGTAGGATTATTAGTTTAAGACAAACCTAAGCCAATGTTGTAGGATTCTGAGTTCAAGACTAACCTAAGCTAAGCTAGCTCTGGTGACAAACAGACCAAACAGAACCAAAATGTTGGGGGAAAGGCTAAGGAAAAGACCAGGACACTGATGTGATGAGAGTTGAGACTGAGAACTGGAGGATAGAAAGTGAACATAGAAGACAGATATTTAGAAAGGGATCTCAGTTCTGGAGGAAATGAGAAAAAAATACAA
The DNA here is from genome assembly GCF_008632895.1 of Mastomys coucha. Taxonomy (NCBI): domain Eukaryota; kingdom Metazoa; phylum Chordata; class Mammalia; order Rodentia; family Muridae; genus Mastomys; species Mastomys coucha. Next base: position 96,700,545 of record NC_045030.1, read on the forward strand.
GAGGTCGAAGCAAATGTGACAGGTTAAAGGAGTCCTATAGAAGGGAATGAACTTTGGGGGAGGAGCTGAAGAAGTTTAGTCCAGATGTTTCCTGAGAAGCAGTAGAACTCACAGGAGCTGCTATGGACAGCAGAGGATTTGTTGTGGTCCCAGGGAACTTAGGTGTGGCATGATTGGAAGTCACAGAGAAAAAGAGGAGTTCGAATGTCCACAAGCGGGAACTTTCTAATCAACAAGGCTTCCTAGAGAGGGAACTGGGTAGCTCTACTAGGCAACGGGGTTCCCAACAGTGGTAACTCATGGGACAGGGCTGAAGAAGCATCTGCTAGGGTGTGGCCCCCCAGTCAAACTCTGGCTCAGACTGGGGGCGGAGTCAGATGGTTGAAACTTGGAGGGAGGGGGCAGTGAGGAAAGGTGGGGGGGGCAGAGTGGGCACGAGTGGAGAGTGGAAGTCCTTGGGGAGTTTTGGCCCCGGGCCTGGCCCCCCACGTGGCCAGAGTAGCCTCTCTGGGCTGGGCCAGGCTGGGCGGGGCGATGCCCTAAGCCGCGGGCAGGCTGGCGGGAGGGCGGGGAGAGGCGCGGAAGCCCGGCCACATAAAGGAGCGAGCAGCGCAACGGGGGCGGCTCTTTCCTGGGTGGGGTTTGTAAAGTCGTGGCCCGTTAGCAGGAAGCGGAGCAGTCGCCCAACGCTAGAGTGGGACCCAATCTGAGCACCCGGTTCTCCGGAGTCCTTGCCGAAGTGTTCTGCGCGCTCAGAGCAGCCCGACAGTTTCCAGCCAAACTTCACCAACTCCTCTGCCCTTGCCGCCACCATGCCGAAGACGGTGAGTGCCGAGAACTAGCGCGGTCGGCCCTGGGGGCTCCAGTTTGACCCTTGCCACTCTATGGCTTCGGGCTTGGTTGCTCACAGGCCTGCCGGGGATGCTGGGCTGTCCCTTAAGGCCCTAGGAAGGAGAAGATTGTGGACCCCTAATTTGAGCGCTCTAGGGGGTGACGGGTGTACAGACTAGAAGTGTGGATAAGGAGGAGCCAGCCTTTCTCGGGTTCCAGTTCCCCGCCTCTGGGATGAGGCAGTGGAAACTCTTTGAGGGACTGGATAAATCCCCTATTCTAAAGGGTCGTTGGGCACTGGGGAAACGACTTTACTTTTGAGAACATTTCCCCCGCAAAGGAATTGGCGCGTTTCTGGAGCGAGAGTATCACTGTCTCAGAAGAGCCCCATGCTTACAGAGAAGCAGGGAGGAGAGAGGAAGTTGCTAGGGCGGATCCCGCACACCCATCCACCTTTCCCATAACCGCCCCTCTTCTACCCCACTTCTGCTCTGCTCCCTTCCACTGCTTCTTAGCACCAACTGCTTTCCCCTGGGAAATGAGGAAGATGTAGAGGGGCTCATCAACTGGGTTACTTTACCCAGGGGTACACTTAATTAGACACAAGTCTGTAGAGGGGCCCACTCAATCTACTGGAAGACATGGCAGGTTTCTCTTCCTCTATTAAATCCCTGTCAGATATAGTGCCTCTCTATCCCCTTAGGACCGTTTTGTGCGGTATAGGTTTTCTCCTGTGGGGGCCACACCTATCTAGTGTGGTGGTTGAGTTGAGATCTGGTCTCCACCCCACTGGCTGTTGCTAGCTGAAGCCTCCAGGGAGTGAGGCCTAGGGGGGCCGGATGCCCAGTAGGGAGGGGTGGGGGAGGGGTATGTGCTTGACTAATGAGCTCTGCTTGCTTTTGTGCAAGTCACGCCAGGTCCTTGCTCATGAAGGCCCTGTGACCACTAGGTAAAGGGGCTTGCTGGGCTCCTATGTTGTATGTTGCAAGCCTACCCATCTTTCTAGTATTGCCCGAGCCTGGTAGAACTGAGATAGTGACTAGGATGCTTCAGAAGGGATGAGGGCGCCTGGGAAGAGAGGAGAGTGAATAGATAGCGGAGGTCTTTGTGTCTATATTGCGATTTCCTTGCCACCCTTACTGCATTCCAGCTACACTGCCGAGTCGTCCTTGCCTTTACAGAACTCTGTTTTTAAGAAACAGCAAGGTTTTGTTTGTTTGTTTTGTTTTGTTATATTTAAATTTTTTTAAGACAGACTCTCTTGGTCTTCTATAAAATTATACTTTGTTCCCCTCCTACACTGCCCTCTTGTTGTCTCCTTCACCCCAAGACCTCTGGCAGGTTTCCTTCCTCCCCTCAGTCGTCTACCCTTCTTTTTTCTTATCACATGTATTCCGTTGCGGGGCTTTTCGGTTGGGCAGGATCTCACCCTATAACCTAGGCTGCCATGGGACTCCCCATGGAATGTAGGTGGCTTTCAGAGTTTTGCCAATCTTCCTGCCTCAGCCTCCACAGTGCTGAGATTACAGGCTTGAGCCACCACACCTGGCTTGTTAATTTGTTTTGAAAGAGGGTTTGATTCTAACCAAGGCTGGTTTGAATTCACGTTGTAGCCTGAGATATACTTAAAAACTCTTTTAGAAGTAGTCCTCAAGTGCATGGATTGTAGCCCCCACTAAACTTGGCTTACACTCCTTCTCTACCATGTACTTAACCATTTCTAAAATATGAAAGATACAGAATGGTAGTGTAAAATCAAATTTCTTCATTTGTGTTAGGCATGGTCAGTTTCACTGTTAAAGCCGTTTTCTCCTAGCCAGGGCAGCCTACTTCAAATATGTTGAAATACACCTTTTTTTTTTGGGGGGGGGGGACTGTTTCTGGTTACTACTTCCCAAAGTCTGATCTTTCATGTTTTCAAGGTCCTATACTGTTGTAGCCCAGGTTGGCCTCCAGCTCCTAGCCATCTCAACCCAGCCCTCTGAGTGCTAGGATTACTGGCTCTTAATCTGACCAGCCCATCTATCCCTTCTGGAGAGAAGAGAATTTAAATTTAAAATGTCTTTCCTGGTACTGGAGAGATTGCCCAACAAGGCACTCTCACAGGTTCTGGTCTCAGTGCCCACATGACAACTTACAACTCTCTGTAACGCCAGTTCCAGGGGATCTGACACCCTCTTTTAGTGCCCTTAAGCATCAGGCACAGTTGTGTTACATATACATGCTGCCAAAACACTCGTGAACATAAAATGAAAATAAATAAACCATTTTTGAGGTCTTTCCCTTTCAATTCCATTTTTAACATTTTTTTTTTAATTTCAAAGATTTAGGAGACTCACTTGGATTCCCTAAAAAGGAGATTGTTGCCGGGCGGTGGTGGCGCACGCCTTTAATCCCAGCACTTGGGAGGCAGAGGCAGGTGGATTTCTGAGTTCGAGGCCAGCCTGGTCTACAGAGTGAGTTCCAGGACAGCCAGGGCTATACAGAGAAACCCTGTCTCAAAAAACCAAAAAAAAAAAAAAAAAAAAAAAAAAAAAAAAAAAAAAAAAAAAAAGGAGATTGTTAATTTTTTAAGATTTTGAGTTTTTAGTTTCAAACTTTATGATTTATTGTTACAATTTATTTATTTATTTACTTAACTGGTTTGATGAAACAGGGTCTCATATATCCCAGGCTAGGCTTGAACTTCTAATCCTCTTGTGTTGTCATAACTACCAAGTCCAACTCTTCCCATTGTCTAGACTGAAACTGGTGATATGGGAGGACGGACCATGAGTGATGTAGCATGCCAACAGGAAGGCTACAACTTGGGTCTAGGCCTTTTTTGGGGGGAGAGGTCAGTCTTGGAAAACCTGTTTGGTTTGCTGGGTTTAAACAAGTCAGGGGAAAAAGTGGTCAGTGCTTTGTCATTGGATGGTACCATCCATGACAGACACAGAGCCCAGCTCCTTGAAGTATTTGAAAAGCTTCTGGGTCTGCATTCAGCTAAACTTTAACAGGGGCTGTATGAACTGTTGATTTTCCTGCCATTCCTAGCATTGCTTAAGCCACTGAAGTGGCACTAAAGTGGTACTTGGCGAATAGGGGGCAGAATTTCAGGCTTCTAACCCTTGAACCAGCCCTGCCTGTAGACTTGAGGGTGGGGCAAGGGATCAGGAATGAAGGTTGTGTGGGAGGCTACTGCCTCTGTCTGCTGCCCCCACCGTCTCTCTCGGTTTTTGGAAACAGTTTTTTTGCTGTGTAGCCCACAGGGCCCTATAAAATAGGTTGTTTTTTTTTTAAAAAACAAAAAACAAAAAACAACAAAGACAAAAACAAAACTCACAGCAATCCTCTTGACTCTGCTTCAGAATTTCTGGAATTACAGGTGGGAACTAACACCTGAGGGTGTTTTGTTTGTTTTGAGACAGTCACGCTGTGCAGTGCAAATTGGCCTTGATTCCAAGCAATCCTATTTCTGCCTCTCGAATGATGAAATTATATAGCCTCTACACACACACACATACATGCACACACACACAGGAACAAGTGGACATCAAAGGGCAAGTTTCAGGAGTCAGTTCTCTTCAGTATGGGATCTGGGAATAAAGTGGTCAGCTTTGGCTGGTAAGTGGGTTACCCTTTGAGCCATCTTGGACATCAGTTGATTTGTTGTTTGTGACTGAGCCTCATGTTGCCCACTTTGGATTTGAACTAGATATATTGTCAAGGATGACGTTGAACTCTTTATCTTTCCACCTTAGCCTCCCTCATACTAGGGTAACAGATGAGTGTTACTGTGTCTAGCTTTTCTCCTCTCTTGATTTTCCAATTTGCTGAGCCCTCTGTGAAAGTATAGATAAGTAGAGAATAGAACAGGCACCATCTTGGGGATTTCATTTATACTTATCCATGGAAAATCTCTTGTACAGAGAGAGAAAAGTCAAAGCACAAAGTAGCCTCTACTTTCATCTTGGGAGGAAGGTTGCTCTGTCTAGTCAGTGATGGGGTCGTATTGACTATTGCATTATTCTCTAAGTGCCTGTAATGGCAATCTGTAAGAGAAGTATTGCCAGGCATGGTAGCTCATGCCTGTAATTGTAGCAGTTGGGAGGACAGAAGATTGTAGTGAGTTTGAGGCCAGCTTGAGCTATAGAATGAGGCTGTCTAACCCCCGCATCTCCCCCCAAAAAACCAAACAGTAAACCAAAAAGAGGTGGTGCCTTCTCTTTGGTATGTTACTGTAATCCAACTGCTTTACTAGATTGTGGAAATGGAAGGGACATTTAGAGGTCATTTAGTCTTTCCCCATGCTTCCAAATCTAATTCTCTATGGATGAGAAGTGATGACAGCTACAATTATTCTGAACTCTGTTCTAATAGTGTTGCTTAGCAACAGTCTTTCTTAGGTTCCATTGTATATTCCTGGGAGTCCACCCCTACCCCCACTGGAATTTCTAGACTCAGGGTCCCTGGAGGGTTGAGATCTGGCTCCCAGCAGTACTATCAGGGTTAGGCTTTTCATGGCTATACAGGCTCTGATCTTCGAAGATAGATCCTGACTCTGTCTGATCTTTGAAAGATAGAACTGAGTTTATCATGTGCTTCTTTCTTAACTTCCAATCTTTTCTGCTACCCCACCTCATTCTTCTGTCCCTAAAGAGGGAAAACAAACAAATGAACAGTACAAAGGTGGTCTTCCTTGAGGCTGTCCATTGGTCAGGTCATAATGAGGATGGTTTTTCATAATTGACTGGCTTTGCTGTTTATCCCTTTTACTTCATGCTTGATAGAGCTTAAAAACTTTGCAGTTCCAGGTCTAATTTGTGATCTCTTAGTTTGGAGGGTTAGCTCAGTGTTACATGAACTTGAATGGTGGGTGTTGGGAAATAGAAAGTAAAACTCAACTTAGAATATGTGTTCACATTCTATATAAGGAGATGAGATGTGCCTTGATTTTTATTTTTTATTTTTTTATTTTCTTTTTTTTTTAAAATCTTTTATTGCATTATGATGAGAAAAGTTACATGATTTCAATTTATCTGAATTTGTTAACATTT
>NC_045030.1:96708397-96709966 GCF_008632895.1 Mastomys coucha
TACTCCCAGTGTTGGGACAGATGTTGGTTCCTGCTCACCTCTGATCCTGGGTGTGTCAGAGTGCCTGGCAGTGGAGATTCCTCTGGGTGTTGTGGGACTGGCTGTGGAGCTTGCGTCCAAGGTCTGCTCTGGACCCCAGCCCAGACAGACAGGCGATTTTTAAAGATTTATTATGTGTTACTTATATTTGAACAAATGAACAAAAATTTCCTTGAAGCTTGGAGGTGGTGGCACACATCTTTAATCCTAGCATTCTGGAGGCAGAGACAGGCTGATCTCTGTAAGTTTGAGGGCAGCCTGGTCTACAGAATTAGTCCCAGCACAGCCAGGGCTACACAGAGGAGCTCTGTCTCAAACAAACAAACAAACAAACAAACAAACAATTTCCTTGAAAGTGTTCCTAGGACCTTTAACAGAGTTCTGTGAATGTATAGATACCGGCCAATAGCTGAAATTTGAAATCTTGCTTGAGTCTATAAAATTAAACAGATATCCTCCTAAATTTTGTGTTTGGTTTTTGAAACCCAAAGTTTCTGTTGGTCTAGATTGGCCTAGAATGTGTGATAATCTCCTGACTCAGCCTCCGAAAAATACCTTAAGTTGTCATATTAAGCAGAAGACTGGGGAATAGTCTACATGTCTCAAGTTCCTTAATGTTTTGTTAAATCTACAAATATTATACAACTGAGTTAGTGTAAATTAATTGTGCTCATCAAATTTTCACAGCAGCAAAACTGAGTAAAAATCAAGGAAATAAATTCTAACTGATGAAGAAAGTCTAGGCATGGTGGTATAGGTCTACAATCCCAGTACTTGAGACATAGACACAGGGCAATCAGGAGTTTAGAGTTATTCCCTACCAAATACTGAGTTTTTATCCAGCTTGGGATATATATGTCTTAAAAAACAGCACAAAGGTTATCCAAATAAAGTAGGCCATTAGCTAACTCCTTTCTGTCCACTCAGTATTTCTTTGAGTTTGTCACAAGGGACCTGCACCAATAAACTTTAGGGACCCTTCTGATACATACATACATACATACATACATACATACATACGTACATATATACATTTTTTGTCCACATTTTTTTTTCAAGACAGGGTTTCTCTGTGTAGCTCTGGCTGTCCTGGAGCTCACTGTGTGTAGACCAGACTGGCCTCTAATTCAGAAATCCTCCTGCCTTTGCCTCCTAAGTTCTGGGATTAAAGGTGTGTGCCACCACTGCCTGGCTAATACTAATATTCTTAACAGCCTTGATGGCACAGTGGTATAAAGCCTTGGATATCTTTTTTGTCATATGCATTCTTTCAGACGATCTTTAGAACGTGAGCACCTTTGATGTGCTAGAGGATACTGGAGATACAGAGTTCACACAGAGCTTGCCCAAAGGTATTTTTCTTGTCTTTCTATATTTCTGTAGTATTGTATGTTGAGTACCAGTTTAGAATGTAGAGTTTCTGGTTCATTGCATTAGATCTTGCCAATAATACTGGTGTGAAGACTCTTGGCTATTTATTTCTCTATTGAATTTTGAGCTTTTGGCTGTTTCTATTTTTAATTAATTAAG
>NC_045030.1:96709976-96714143 GCF_008632895.1 Mastomys coucha
CCCCACTACCCTTCCCCCATTACCTCCTCTCCTGCTCCCCCGAGAAGGAGAAACCATCTTTGGGTACCACCCCACCCTAGGACAGCAAGTCGAAACAGGAGTAGGCACATCCGTTCTGTATTTTTTTTTTAAACCGAGGAAAGAAAGAAACTAAGTGAAACTACATTATGAAGGTGGTAAGTTTATCAAAGATCTCTTGGCAAACAAGAAAAGCTTTATAAGAGTTAGGTGTGTGATTAATTTAAAAAAAGATTAAATATTCATGACATTAAGAAAAAAAAAGAGTTGGGTGTAGTGGCTTCTGCCTCTAATTCCAGCACTCTGGGACTGAGGCAGGAAGATGTGAGCTTGAGGTCGGTCTAGGCTACATAGTGAATTCAATGTTAGCCTGAATAACATAACAAAACCCTGTCTTCATAAAAAAAGAAATAATACCTTTGTAGCTTTCTCCTCTTCTCTTCTCCCATTGTATAGTGCCTGTTTGACAGCATCATATAGATTTCCTCTAGTTTTCCTGAAAGGTTAAGGAGATGCTAGGCTCCTTTTGGCGGGGGAGAGAAAGCTCTTAAGACAGAGAAGGATGACCCTACTACTTTTGTCTCCAAGTGTTGGGACTACAGGCATGTGCCACCACATCTATCTTGAAGTTATGAAGAACTATCTCTAATTTATTTCTAAATACAGTTGAGTAATTAGATATATTGGTAGGTATGAAAAAAGTGGTGCAGAGAAACAAATCTTATAAGGTGTGTGCTAGCAGTGAGTAGAGGACTAGGTACCCTGGGGTATAGCATTTCAAAAAGGCATCCACACATAGAGCATCTCAGAGCTTCCTCAGCCTCAAGATTCGATTTAGCTAATTGTTTTTAGATAGCCAGGGTTTCTCACAGGAGTATAGTGAGCTACAGAACATCTGAGCTGGCTTTCTAGTTTAGCCTTCATGTTTTAGATGAGCACACTGAATCCCACAATAAGGAAGAAATTTCAGTGAACTAATAATAGGGCCAGGGCATCTTGCCTAAGAGAGGATGTTTAGTGTTTTCTGACTCAGCTGGGGGTGACTTGACCATCCTGTTAGTGACTGTACAGCAATCCCCCACCCCCAGGAGTTTCAAAGATGGAGATGGTTCAAATCTTGGATGTTTCTTTGTAACTCTGTTAGTACTTCCTAGATGTTTTTTCTTGACTGTGAAAAGTGGTAGAAGACAGAGGTTGAGGGGACATAGGGAGAGGATGGTTGGCCATTTTTCTTCTTGAGACTAGGCCTTACTGTCCTAAGACATAGATTTTTCTTTGCAACAGGATTTCTAGCCCAGGTTGAACTTGACCTAGTTATGTAGCTAAGGATGGCTATCCTTATCTTTATCCTTGCTTATCCTCATGCTTTCATGTGCCCTTCAACTGCGGGGATTACAGGTGATCACTACCATGCCTGAGTTTTCTGAATCCTTCAAAATTATTTATTTGTGTACTATACCTCTTTGTATGTACATGTGTTTGCATGTATCCATCCACATGTGGCATTGTTTATGGCATGTATGGAGGACAGAGGACAACTTGCAAGTGTCAGTTTTCTCCTTCCACCATGTTGAACTCAGGTCCATCAGGCATAGTAGCCAGTCCCTTTACCTGCTGAGCCATATCTCTTATGTCCTTGTTTTTTTCTCTGAAACAGATCTCATGTAGCTTAGGTTGGCCTTGCTATGTTCTACTTCCATCTCCTAAGTGTTGGGAATACAGACTTGACCTCCACGCTTATCAAGGTCTGATCTCTTTGAATTCAAGCTTGACCTGTCGTGTTAGAACACTATGGTAGGACACTATGGTTAGAAGAATACTTGTCTTTCTAATTTTGTGATAATATTTGGTGCTGTAGAAACCATTTTAATATAGTCCAGAGTCAACTGGTCTCGACCATCAACTCTAGGTACTTTGCTAGTGGGTCAAGTCTTGGGTTGTTAGTGGGGGGGGGGAACTTTTCAGGCTTACATAGAAAAGGTATAGTAATAAAAGGTGCAGACTCCAGAATTAGACTGCTTGGACTCACATTCTAAGCACTCAGCCATGTGACCAATGAGCTGTTCCTAACAGGCACAAGGCCCTGGGGTGAATCTACAGAACTAAAAGAAAAAGGAGCTAAGTAACTTACCCAAGGTGTAACTCATTAATCACATAGCTGCAATTTGAATCCAAACTATCTGGTTCTAGAGTCTATGAATTTCCCCTCTCCACCTCCCTTCTCCTTATCCCCTTTCACCGGTCCCTTACATCTGTTTTGTTGTTGTTATTTGTTTGTTTTTGTTTCTGATTTTGTTTTTTGACACTTTTCTTTTGTAGAATAGACTGGTCTTGAACTTGCAACCATCCTTCTGCCTCTGCTTCCTGAGTGCTACCATCCATGCTTGGATTTTTTTTTTTTATTAGTGGAGTCATATTAGGTGGCTCAAGCTCGTCTCTGAATTCTGGCCTCAAGTGGTCCCCTTCTGTTTTGGCCTTCTGAATAACCAGGACCATAGGTATGGAACAAACATGCCTAGTAGGTTACTTCTGAGCTTTCTTTTCCTCAACTGTAATTTAACGATAACTGCTTTCTAGGGTTGTGCTGATTAAGTGAGATGATTTGTAGAAAGTGCTTATAACTGTCTCTAGCAACTAATAGTATCATATAAATGTTACCACCAATTATTACTAATATGTTCAACCATCTAGTAGGAGCTCAATTTTCATAATTTATTGATTGTTATTGTTACTGTAAAGAATATAAATATAATGGATAGAGAATACAATTCATGACTTTAAAATTTTCCCATTTAATTGGAGATTTAGGGCTAACTTGTTCTTAGAAAAAGTTTGATAAAATATATATTGTATTTTCTATAGATTTTAATAAGGAGTTTACTGGGACATTAGTGGGGTCTTAAAGAGGTACATACTTGGGACCAGTGGCCATTCTGGGTGAGATAATGATAGGATTTTTTTTATAAAGGTGTAAACTAGGTAGTTTTAGGCCAGTGTTCCTTTTAAATTTTTCTTGCGTCATTGGTAAACCTTCTGAAAGGTCTGTGAAGAATACTGTACCTTAAGGTTTCTGTAACCAGGAGAATTAATTCTAGTAAAATCTTACTTTTCTTGCACAAGTAGGTTTCTAAATGGCTCCAGGAGTTGGTTCAGTGAGTGAAGTGTGGACCTGGGTTTGAATTCCCAGAACCCATGTTAGGGATACATCTGCAGTTCCTGAGCTCCTATTGCAAGATGGGAAGCAGAGACAGGAGAATTCTGGAAGCACTTGGGCGAGGTAGCTGGGAATGAAGTAGCAGAAACAAGACAGACACTCTCCTTCATAAGAGGAAGCCTAGGACTGATAATTGAGGTCATTCTCTGCTTCTCGACATGCATTTTGTGGCATGTACATGAACCTACATGCACATATGATGGAAAATGGTTCCTTCCTTCATGTGTCTGTCTGAACTAAATTAACAACTAGAACTCAATGAAGACTTTCTATTCTCCCATTGGCTGTGCTGTGAGGCGAGGTGTTTGGTGGAAAAAAAGATGGAGGGATGGTTTCTCAATGAGTGATTGTGACAGATGGAGAAGTATGATGCTTTCTTTCTGACTATAGTCTACCTACAGAATGGGCACCTTCAACCGGGAGACAGATATTTGGGTGTAAGTTTTCAAGTACAGCTCTTTGGGTATGCCTGACAGCAGAAATAGCAGATCTAATACTGTTTTCAAAATTACTTTTGGCTTGTGAAGTTTTGATAGAAAATTTGTGTGATTATCATACTAATTGATGCAAATTATGGGAATCATTGAGGTTTGAACATTTAGTGATGCAGGGCAAAGTAGTGTCCTGAAAAATTATGTCTTGGTTATGTATTTGGGAGATAATAGGGATTAGCACCTGTGAGAGGGAGTAAAGCATATCTATGGGGCATGGAGCATTTTATTCTGTTTAGTTCTGGTCTCCCTTAGAAATATAGGGTGGATAATATAGCCTCATTATTATTATCTTTTGAGACAAGGTCTTAACATATGACCTGAAACCCAGAGATCTACCTTCCTCTGCCTCCTGATTAAGGGCATATTCCACCAACCCTGGAAAAGCCATGTTATTTTTAAGATAGCTGAAGTAGTTTCTGATCTTACCATTTTGTTCTAGTC
>NC_045030.1:96715155-96718335 GCF_008632895.1 Mastomys coucha
GAGGAGGAGGAGGAGGAGGAGGAGGAGAAGGAGAAGGAGAATGGGAAGTGAGAAGGATGAGACAGGGTTGGGGAGGAGGGGAGGGAGGGAGCAGGCTCTGGAATGATTGTGATTTCTCCACCCTGCTTTCTTATCTTTTCTTTCCCACTTGTCCCTGCATAGTTACCTGTCTTTAGTTTTTTATTTTTTTTTTAACCAAGCTTTCTGACAGCTTAAGTGTGGTCTGGCTTGGCCTTAAAAGGCATATAGGAGGTGTGAGGGTAGGGCTAGGGCTCTCAGCATCTGAAAGTATTTTTTTGGAGTAGGTAAAACCTTCAAATTAGAAAGGCCAAGTCTTGGCATGTGCCTGATCTATGCCTAGGTTTTACTAGGCTTTCTCAGATTAGGTTAGCAGAACAGAGCTTTAGATGCATAAAGCTTCAGGCACTTGTCTCATTCATCTTATTTTTCCTGCTTTAACATTTTTGTTTTCAGATTTATTTATTTTATTTTATGTGTTTTGCCTGCCTGTATGTCCATGCGACACTTGTATGCCTGGTGCCTGAGGGGTCAGAAGAGGGTATCAGATCCCCTGGAACTGGAGTTAAGGATTGTTGTGAGCCGCCACGTGTATGCTGGGCACTGAACCTGGGTCCTCTACCACAACAGCAAATGATTGCAGAGTCATCTCTCCATCTCCCTCACCCCCACCCCTGTTTTTAGTAGACACTGTACAATGGAAGCAGTAGTAGGCTGAATCAGGTTATCTGGTTTTAGTCAGCCTCTGTCTAGGTGACTTTGGACACAATAATTTTCACACCTTAATTACTTTATATGTGAAACAGATATTCTGCTAATTTGTTTACTCTTAGAGAATAGGAAGATAGTTGTATATCTTAGAGAATAGGAAGATAGTTGTATAATAACAGAGAACAGTGTTTGAAGTTGTCCTGTCATCTTTAAAATAACATTGTGAATGCTTTCTTTCCTAGATATCAGTATGGAAAGACTATTTCCAGGAGCCCTACTGTGGGGACAATGACTTGGGGAAACAGCTATTGACAGTGAACCTTGTGCAAAGCATCTTAACTCTATTCTGAAGACTAGAGTTGCTGGCTATTTTTGGTTATTGTTGACTCCAGAGAGAATAGAAGACCCTTGCAATAGCCATACTTTTATCTGGAAAGGGGATGACCAAGAAACAAAACCAAATCAATTGCAGAGGAGATCTTATTTCCCTTCTCTCCATATAACAGCCTTTTTGGGGCTATGGGATTACTTTTATTTTGAGTCTTAAATTACTAAGATTTCCACTTGTCTGAGTCACTGTTGTCTCTGCTGCCCTTGCAGAGGAAAAGCTAGATGTGTGGCATTGGGTGGAACAGAGGAATAATTTCTAGCCAGGGAGTTTATTACCATATAATCTCTATTTCCATGTGTCTTAGTCAGGGTTTCTATTCCTGCACAAACATCATGACCAAGAAGCAAGGTGGGGAGGAAAGGGTTTATTCAGCTTACTTCCATATGGCTGTTGATCACCAGAAGAAGTCCAGACTGGAACTCAAGCAGGTCAGGAAGCAGGAGCTGACGCAGAGGCCATGGAGGGATGTTCTTTACTGGCTTGCTTCTCCTGGCTTGCTCAGCCTGCTCTCTTATAGAACCCAATACTTCCAGCCCAGGGATGGCACCACCCACAAGGAGCCCTACCCCCTTGACCACTAATTGAGAAAATGCCCAACAACTGGATCTCATGGAGGCACTTCCCCAACTGAAACTCCCTTCTCTGTGATAACTCTAGCCTGTGTCAAGTTGACACACAAAACTAGCCAGTACACCATGCTTAATATTGGGCTTTCATCTGATTCTGCATTATATGAATATTGTGTTAGATCTATAGATCAAGGGTGATGAAATTATAAACTTGTTGTGAAGGTATGTTACATTGATACAACATAAGAAAGGATATGCTTTTACTTCCTTATCCTCTCTCTCTCTTTTTTTTTTGGTCCAGTACTTGCTTATCAATCCATACTGTATCCCAGCCTTTTTCTTTGTACATAAAGGACAACATTTAATTGGGGATGACTTACAGGTTCAGAGGTTCAGTCCAGTATCATCAAGGTGGGAAAATGGCAGCATCCAGGCAGGCATGGTGCAGGAGGAGCTGAGAGTTCTACATCTTCATCTAAAGGCTGCTAGCAGAATACTGACTTCCAGGCAGCTAGGGTGAGGGTCTTAAAGCCCACATCCACAGTGACACACCTACTCCAACAAGGTCACACCTACTCCAACAGGGCCACACCTCCTAATAGTGTCACTCCCTGGCCCAAGCATATAGAAACCATCATATTTCATTCACTCTTTGACCCCCATAGGCTTGTTTGAACATATGAACCATGTGGGGGCCATACCTAAACATAGCATAATGCAAAATACATTTACTCCAACTTCCATAGTCCCCATAGTCTATAGCAGTTTCAACAATGTTAAAAGTCCAAAGCTGAAAGTCTTTTCTGAGATTCATCCAATCATTTAACTGTAATCCATAAAAGAAGACAGGAAACCAGCTGGGCAGACTCCAAACCCTGCATCTCACTGTCTGATGTCAAAGTAGTTTTCAGATTGCCAACTCCTTCTTCATCTTTGTTGACTGCAACAAACTTCTTTTCTTGGGCTGGTTCCACTCCCTGTTAGCAGCTTCCTCAGCATATATCTCACAGCTCTGGCATCTCGAACACCTTGGGGCCACCAAGGCGCGCCAATGTTAACAGCTTCTTGTTCCAATATCTGGGATACTGGATACACACATGATATTCTGGGCTCCTCCAAAGAGCTGGTGTCACTTCTGCAGCTCTGCCTCTGTAACACTCTAAGCTCAGGTTGATCCACTCCACTGCTGCTGCAGTTCTTCGTGGTCATCCTATGGTACTGGTATCTCCAATAAACTGGGGTCTTCTGCTGCAACTAGGGTTCACCAATAGCCACTCAAGGGCTCTCTTCATGGTGCCAAGCCTCAATTCCTTTGCATGACCCTTCAGTCTTGCCTGTCAACTGCAACTGAGGCTGCACCTTCACCAATGGCCTTCCATGGCCTTTCACAGTGCCAAGCCTCAGCTGCTCTTTATGACCCCTTCATGCCTTCAAAACCAGTACCCCCTGGGTGACTCTTACACATTACCAAGTACAGCTGCAGCACAAAGT
>NC_045030.1:96718752-96722991 GCF_008632895.1 Mastomys coucha
GAATTGAACTCAGGACTTCTGGAAGAGCAGCCAGTGCTCTTAACCACTGAACCATTTCTCCAGCCCCCAACTATATGTTTTTATAGACATGTTGAGCTTCCATACTTTTTTTATTTAGTAAACTTGTGGATTTTAAAGCTTCTAGTTCTCCTTACCTCAAGAAGTGACTATCTCTAGATGGCCATTGTTAGAGACAGACAAAATTTCTTTCTTTTTTAAAATGTGTATTTGATACAGGATCTTTTATAGTCAGTCCATTATATCCTTAAGTTCAATATCCTACTCCCATCTCCCAAGTGCAGGATTACATGTCTGTACCACCTTATCCATAAATCTTTCTGCCCAACTGGTTTTGAGATAGGATGCCACTCTGTAGCCCATAGTGGCCTAATATACAGTGTAGTGCAGGATGACCATTTTCTTGCCTTAGCTTCTTGAGTAAAAGGATTCCAGGTACTTGTTATCATACTAAGCATGGGCAAACCTTTCGAAGGGTGTTTAATTAGCAATAGACAGAGTAGGAGAAGCAGCAGCAGTATATCTAAGGGATCCTGCATAAGACATGGGAGGCACTGATAATAGACAAAAGACATGCTGTGTGTGTGTGTGTGTGTGTGTGTGTGTGTGTATGTGTGCGGGTGTGTGCATGTGTTTATGTATGTGGTATATTATAATGAAAAATGGCCTGAGTCAGTGCATAGAAACCGAAGCCTTTCTAGTCTTGATTTATAGGTGCTTGTTGAGTTTACCACCCCACCATGGTTTTGTTTGTTTGTTTATTTGAGACAGATTTCAGTCTATAACTCAGGATGGTCTGGAACTCATTAGGTATAAAAGGAGATTGGCCTCATAGAAGTTATCATCTTGCCTCAGCCTCTCAAGTACTGGGATTATAAATATAATACCATGTCGAGCTACTAAACAGCCCCTTCCAAATTCTTTCACGTGTGTGTATCCCATCATATCCTTTTCAAAGTACAGAGATGCTATGGCTTCCTGAGGCCTTCACAGGAACCTTATAGCCTAGTTCTTTTTAGAAGGAAGTATATGGAATGTGGTTCCAACTGGCCCAGCATGGCCCTGCTTAAGAATGGCTACAAGTAGCTGGGGTGGGAGGTTGGTCCCTTCTCCTTAGCTCTTTAGCTTCAAGTGAGTGGTGCTACAGAAGAGGGGTACCTGACCATCTATTAGATGAAGGTAGGAGTATTTATAGAAGCTGGTTTATGCAGTGCTGGGGATTGCACCTAAGACTTTGTTCATGCTAGGCAAGTATTCTACCAGCTGAGCCACACCCCTATCCCTGTGTAGATATTCTTGACATAGCATACTTTTTGTATTCAGCATATACTACACATAGCTTTTTGCTGCTGTTTTGGTTGTTTGCAAAACTGTAATCTACACTATGGCTTCGTGTCTTATAAAGAAATATTTAAACATTATTTTAATCTGTAGATAATATCTTGGCCAAGTGTAAAACACAACTGTAAGGGTCTTTCTTGTTAAAAGTCTTTAGTAGATCTGGGGATATAGCTCTATAGAGTGCTGGCTTTAATCACTAGAGCTCTGGGTTTGATCCCTAGCACTGCATAAACCATGTGTGGTGGTACACACACACACACACATACACACACAATGCTAGCATGCAGATGGTAGAAGCAGGAAGCTCAGAAGTTTAGGTCATTCTCAGATACACACACATACACACACACACAAACAAACACACACACTGAGACTAGTTTGGGACATGTGAAACCCTGTCACAAAGCAAATCAGAAAAGAAAAGCCTTGTAGTTAACTCATATGCAGAAAAGCTGCTTTTGAAGTTGAGATCACTTTCAGGATTATATTCTTCATATTGTATTAGATAGACCTACTCCAGTGGTTCTCAATCTTCCTAATGCTGTGACTCTATTCCTCATGTTGTGGTGACCCCAACCATAAAATTATTTTTTTCTACTTCATAACTAATTTTGCTACTTTTATTGATTGTAAGGTATCTTAACAATATCTGATATGCCACCCATAGGGGTCAAGACCCACAGGTAAAGGACCACTGCACTAGAGTATAAGCTGATTCTACTACTGTGTCAGTTTCATGAGAACAGAGATTAGTTCCTACTATCCATTATATAACCTCTATAGCATAGTGCCTGACACAGATTAGGTACTCAAGAAACATATGTTGAATAGATACACTTTGTATTCATTAAACAGATCTGCCAGCAAGATGAACAACTCCATAGTCTCCTGGAAAGCACCTAAGGCCATGGCAGGGTGGAGTATAATAGTGCCAGGATATGGAAAGGCGTTGTTTTTCTTGTGTACTTTATAGTCTCTATTTATTTGTGAGTGTTCAGCCTGATCAGTCAATTTCCACCTCCCTTTTCCATGTCTTCATACAGTAGTTTTCATGCCAAGGGGGAATATTGAAATCAAAGCCTTTAGTGGATTCTAATAGGCAGCTGTGTGAGCATTTCAATCTGCCTTTGTGGAGCAGCCCAGAATTTGGCTGTAGAGTACATATTTGAGGCATTACCTAGTGTAAATTTTTTTGGTATGTGTAGTGCTCATTATGGCACTGCCAGTAGGCAGGACTGAATTATGTAATCAAATCTGAAGAGGGTAGAGCCCAGCATAGATGGGTGGGATAACAAGGAAACCCTGGAGATCATATTGTTGGAGTACCCAATAGCTATTGCTACTATATAGCTACACACTCCATGGTTGCCTGAGAGCCCAGAGCTATGTATCTTTGCAGTTTTGGACATGTAGTCAAAGTAGTATTCTTTTATGGTAAATAGAGAGGATTTTCTTCCATTCACTTTTGAGATAGAGATGTGGTTTGCACTGGAAGACATAGTTATTAAGCTTAGTAGGTAAGGTTGTATGTCATAAAATAGAGCCTATGAAGGTTACCATGTTTTTCTTCTGTTCTGTTTTGTTTTTGAGACAGGATCTCACTGTACAGTATTGGATGGCAGGGGATTTGGAATGCAGACCAGTCTGGCTTTGAACTCAAAGAGATTTGTCTGCCTCTGTTTCCCAAATGCTGGGATTAATGGTGTGTGTGATCACATCCAACAGTTTCTTTGTTATTAAAGGACTCTTCACATTTGGTTTTAAAGGATTTTTTTCCATTTGTTTTTAGAGTGCTGAGCTAGACATTGTGCCAAGAATGTTAATAGACATAGACTGTAGGATAGATTTAAATACAGATTGTTTTCATTTTACAGTTTGGGACTTTGCCTTTTGCCTGTACAAGGAATTCAACCTAGGGCCTTGACTATGCCAGGCAAGCACTCTATTTCTAAACCACATTCCTAGCACTCATTTTACTTTTTCTTTTTCTTTTATCATGTACTATTCTTGAGATAGTTCATGTAGCTCAGGCTTGTCTTACACTTGCTGTATAGGCTGAGGATGACCTTGAATTTATGATCTTCTTGCTTCTACTTCCTGACTTCTGGTATTACAGGTGTGTACCTTCATGCCTGATAAATTTGTTTTGGAAGATCTCTGTAAATTAAACTTAAACTCTCTCAGTAGACCAAGTAGGCCTGATCTTGAAATTCTGCTGCCTTAGCCCACCCAAAGAGTAGCTAGGATTATAGGCAAATAGGCCCAGATGTGGACTTGAGTAGCTGGAATTTGCTGCTTTGTAGGTTCTTCTTTCTTCCATGTTTAGCTACCATTTTCCTACCCTTTCAACCCCCTAACACTAGATATGAGAGAGAAAAAAAGATAGAAAGGAAAGGGGGTGACATTATCGTTAGGCTTCTTCCTGCTGATTAGGAGCATCAGGTTCCTTTGGGACAAGTTTGATCTTTGCCATTAGGATATCTAATATCTCCTTTTTGTTCTTTCTTCATTGTGCATGACTATTTAACAAACTGCAACCAACCACCAAACTCCAACCTATTCTGCCTCTCGGGCCCCTAGCATTTATATACCCTCTGAAAAGTCCCTAGAATTCACAATCACAGAAACTCTTTGCCACTGACAAAATCACAACCCTGCAAGAGCACAGGAAAATCATAGTCAGCTGCTGTGGACAGTCTGAAGCAGCCCCATCTCCCACACACGGGATTAAGATGAAAACATAATATTTCTGTGTTTTCCAAAGAAACCAAAACTCCAAAATTGTTACTATGGACTTACCTGTTTCTTTGTCTTCCCTCCCTCCCTCCCTCCCTCCTTCCTTCCCTTCCTTCCTTCCTTCCTTCCTTTCTTCCTTCTTTC
>NC_045030.1:96723068-96742634 GCF_008632895.1 Mastomys coucha
CATGGTCTCTTGATGTAGCCCTGCCTATCCTGAAATTCTCAATGAAGACCAAGCTAATCTCAAACATACAGAGATATACCTGCCCCTGCCTCTCAAGTGCTGGGATTAGAGATGTATGTCATTGTTTTCATTATGAAATGAATACATTATTTGATTTGATAAAAAACACAGGCAGTAAACAACATAGGACTAGATATGGTGATGTACATCTATAATTCTAGCACTGCAGAGGCAGAGAGAGAGAGACAGAAGGATAACTTTGAGAATAATCTCATTGACATAATGATTTCAGGACAGCTAGGGCCACTTAGAGAGACTCTCTGTCTTAGTTGGTATTTTATTGCTATAGTGATACACCATGACATGGCAATACTTATGAAGGAAATCAGCTTACAGTTCAGAGGCTTAGTCCTTATCATCATGGAGTATGAAGGCAGATATAGTGCTTGAGGAGGAGCTGAGATTCTACATTTGGATCCTCAGGCAGTAGGAAGAGAGAGTGACACTGGGCTTGGGTTGAGCATCTGAAACCTCAAAGCCCACACCCAGCAGTGACACACTTCCTTTAATAAGGCCACACCTGCCCCACCAAGGCCACACCTTCTTACAGCGCCACTCCCTATGAACATATGGGAACATTTTCTTTCAAACCACCACATCCTATAAATTAAACAAACAAATGACAAGAAATGAGACAAAACTGAAAAATAGGAAGTCTCTTCTGTGCCTGACTACTCTTCTGAGGGGACCACTTTTAGTCAATGTGAATGTAGACTAGCCCTTTCCTTTTTCTTTTTTTCTTGCCTCCCTCCCTCCCTCCCTCCCTTCCTCCCCCTTTCTTTCTTAACAATGTTTTTTACATGAAGCCAAGATTAGCCTTGAACTTTTTTCATCCTTCTGCCTTAGCTTCTACTTACAGGATTACAGGTGTGTGCTGCCACATCCTGCTAATGTATAGACTATTTTAAATACATTTACGTACATGAACCTTTAAGTATGTATGTTGCACTAATCTGCATTGTTCTGCAATTGGTTTTGTTTCCATGTAGCTAAGGGAAACACTCCTTAGGTATAGGGCAGCTGTCTTAAATCAGGTTTTAAATTCTGAATGGGTATAAATAAGCAGATGAAGAAATAGGTGAAACTCTGTACATATAAAAAGCCCATATATTTTTCTTTTCTTTTTAAAATATCTAATTTAAAAAAAATATGTGTCTCTTTATGGGTATGTGCATGTGAATGCAAATGACCTTGTAGTCTGGAAGAGGGCATTGGAGCTGGAGTCACAGGTGGTTGTGAGCTATGCAGAACTGCAGAACTTCTGCTGAGAAGCCAACTCAGGTCCTTTGGAACAGTAGTACATGCTTTTAACTGCTTAGCTATCTCCATCCCCCGCCCTCTTTTTTTTCCTGTGTCAAGGTCTCATGGACTCCAGGTTTGGCCTCTTTTGTGCTATGTAGGTGAGGAGGACCTTGAATTTAGCAGCCGTTATCTTCACCTTCTCAGTGCTGGCATTTCAAGGTTGAGTTACTATGTTGGGCATAGCCTATACACTTTATCAAATGGGAAATAAAAAGTACATCATGAGCATTTGCTTGCCTAGGATAAAAGGTGTACTGATACGGGATTTTTGGACCTTTCTACTGCAACAGAGGATATTGAGAGTTGCTTCTCTCTCTATGCTCATCCTGGAAGAGAAATTGCTGTGATTTCATGTGTGTCTCAAATGAACTTTGTAGAGTACATCTTGGTAAGGCAGCTTGCATAGGTATGCATATAATGGTCTCATCCCTGTTTTGCGGTTTTCCAGTTTGGAATAGTTTGTTTCTAGGCAGCACCTTAATGAAAGGCCTGATTATTAGAAGAATGTTGGAAGACGAAGCTGTGTGAGATGAGAGAAACAAAACTGTGAGTGTATCCATATGTGTATTAGTGGACACTTGCCTTTGCAGTTTCTGCAAAGAAGACCAGTGTGAAGGCCTGTCAATGAACAGTGAAGCAGAGTTAAATCTCTCTTTTCTCCTTTTAGCATGCATAGTGTGTCCATAAAAGTGGCTTTGCAGAGTGTTCACATGTGCTTGAGTCACCCAGTTGATGGAGATAGTGGCTTGTGAAATACAAATGTATAAATAAACAAACTAACAAATAAACAAGTAAACAATAAGTAAATCTAGCCTATTTATTGCTGGTCCTAGTCTTAGAAATTTATTAATTTGAGTATATTGATCATTTGAAGATGCAAAACCTAGAGAGGAAAAGCAGAAGTACCAGAAATACTGGTTTCCTTCTTCACATTTGTGGCAAGCTCCACTTCACTCTTGTGTTTTCAGTTGCCAGACTTCCATAGTGTGTAGAGTAGAGCTTCTGCTTGCCCTTCTTTTAATCAAGCAACCTCTACCACCAGAGGCTAACCTTGCCTATGCTGGGCTTCTAGGCCACTGTAGGTATTTTTGCTTTCCCCTTTAGACAAACAGGAAGTAGCAGAACTTTCTGACTTATTGTGAAGCACAGAAAGCAAAGATCTGAGATCACTTCCCAGAAAGAGAAAAGGAAAGAAAGGAAAGATGTTTTTCTTTTTATCTTTCCTTTTCCTCCCTCCCTCCCTCCCTCCCTTCCTTCCTTCCTTCCTTCCTTCCTTCCTTTCTTCCTTCTTTCATTCCTCCATTCCTCCCTCCCTCTTTTCCTCCCTTCCTTTCTTTCTGAGACAGTTTTAGTAAGTAGCTGTGGCTGGCCTAGAACTCACCAACTTCAAAGTGCTAATTACATGTGGTGTGCCACCATGCCCAGCAAGAAAAATGGGTTGGGATTTATGAGTGTGTGTGACTAAGCTATAAGCTGTGCTGGGGATTAAATCTATGTATTTGTGGATGTCAGGTGAGAGAGCTCTCTCTGCTTCTGAGCTAAACCCTATGTGAGAATCTGTGGCTTGTTGTTTAGCTTTATAAGAATTTCATCCAAGGTAATCCCTGGCATTTATTGTGGGTCAGTCTTGTGGGAAGGTCAGTACTTCTATACTGTCTTTATAACCTTAGGGTAGTTCTTTAACTTTGTTCAGCTTTGTATTCTCCTGTTAGTAAAGTGAGGATGATCATGCTAGCCTCAGAGTTAATGAACAAGTTGGATAAGGTCAAATTGGAAAGCTCTCATCTGTTAGCTCTGCAGAAAATCAAGCATATAGGATTCAAGTGCTTAGAGAAGTTTAAATCATGTTTTAATGGCCTCTGTTGACAAAGGCAGTAGAGCATGTCAGATGAAAACGTTCAGCTCATCATTAGGAGTGGTTATTATATTTGAAAGGGTAAGCTTCAGTTATCAGAAAAAAGTTCACTTTGGATCAGCTTATTCATAGACCATTTGGGATCAATGAGGCATTGCTGTATAATCAGCTTTGATCTCTCTACCACACATCCTAAGCCATGTGACCATAGGGCATGTAAATTCTGTTGGTTCTTTCAAGGGATAGTGCAAAAGTATCTAATTAGTTGAGTAAATAATGCTCTCGCAGATTTCCAGTGTAAAGTGTTTAGATTGCTGTTCCTACCATAACCCCTTGTTGTGTGCGTGTTTATCTTTAAAATGGGTTTTGTATAACCCTAGCTGCCTTGTCATTCACTCTTTAGACCAAGCTGATCTCCATCTTCTGGCAATCCTACCACCTGAGTCTTCCAAGTACTGGGATTGTTAACCCATCTTAAATTGATGTGGATAACTGATCTTAATCACAAAGGAAATGGCAAACTTTACTATCTTGAACAAGGGCTGTGATAGGCTATTCCTTTGTAGATCATTTGTAGCCTCCCTGACTTGTCCCTCTAGGTCTTGTTGGCAAAGTTATGAGGTAGACATTAGAAGAGAGGAAACCTAGATCTGAGTGTGCCCTGTATGGACTGTGTTCCAGGGAAGGATTGAGTGTTTCTTTCCTATACTCTACTGGGATTGAGCCTTTGGTATGAAGAGCCAAGCTCACACAATCCTTAAAACCTTCAAGACTCTTTAAGCAAGATCTTTTAGCTGTTGAGCAGCTCAGAAAGGAAAATACTAAGACTAAGAAGCTGAGATGATGTTCTACTTCTAGGAGGCAACTCCTATTTAAAATAGCCAAGTCTGATATGAATTAGATACCTCTTTTCAGGTTTTCTGGCATTGCTCTATAAATATTGTTAAGTGCCCCTAACTTTATTGCTTTCTTACCCTGTGTCTGTTTGCTGTGTTGTGTTTTTGTTCTTGTTTTGAGATAGCCTAGTGCTGAAATTATCAGCATAAGCTAGTACCTGGTTAATATGGTGTTGGGGATTGAATTCAGGAGCCCCAGGACTTCCATGGGTGATATCCAGACATTCTACCAATTGAGAGATGAATCCATCCCTAGCCTTCTCACTGGTGGTCTAGACAAGACAAATAACACCAGCACAAATGGCAGTCATTCTTTTCATTTGCAGTATGGTATGCTTTGTAGTTGTGAAGCCCCACCTCCACCCCCTTACTGTTCTTAATATACTTACTAACTTTTTCTGGTTAGCAAGTTAGGAGTTATCTCTTCATTTAGAGAAATCAAGGCTCAAAAGTGAGTAAAGAACTGTAAAGCTTATCTAATCCATCATGGGGACAGATTTCAAAGGAGAGTAAGAAGATGACTTTTGGACTCTGCTGGATTTGATGTGGGAAAGGGAGACAAACGTTGCTTCATAAAGACCTAGACTTTCTCTCTAGTCATGGGTAGGCCAGAGTTCTAAGATTTGCAAGGAAGAATCCCTTTTGAATATTTGATGCTTTCCACATTCTAGTAGTGGCTAATCTCTTCCCAGTCTCTTGAATTTTTGAATCCGAAGTGAAGTTTAAAAAGATGAAGTTTAGAGAGAATTCTTGCAGTTAAGGGCTGTGTGGGGTTGGCCAGCTGTCCCATTATTTGCTTTTTCTTGGGGCCTGGCAGTTGTTTTTCCATGTCACCTATCCTGTTGCTAGTGTCAGACCATTGCTCTCAAGGCTAATTGCCTTTTCCCTCTGGTTGTGCCAGTAACTTACTTGTCTTTGCCATGCACACAGTTGCTTAGTAGCAAGTGAGAATCGCTTGGCGTTTGCTTAGACCTAACCAATATAGGGTCTTATACCTTAATAGAAATGTGAACATTGATTTTAGTTTCCTGTCTTTTACTTTTTATTTATTTTTATTTTGAGACAGAATTTAATGTAGCTCAGTCTGGCCAGGAACTCACCATACAGCTAAAGATGACCTTGAATTCTTGGTCCTCTTGCTTCTGCTTTAGTTTTCCAACTGGCATGTGCTAACACAACCAGTTTCTTTTCACATTTTTGATCCACTAGTTAGTTCTCTGAATTCTATGTAAAAGTTGGTAGAGACAGATGTATATGCTAGTGAAAATGTATTGTAAAATTTCCCTTCTGGATTCAATGGAAGGTTTCAAAAGGGAGAACTTAGTGCAAGCAAAGTAGCTTGATCATGGAGCGCTTGCCTAACGTGTGCATGTGTATGGATCCACACTGCTGAAAAAATGAAAGGAGTGGAAGTTTTGAGTTTGTTAGTACCTGTCAGAAATTTCAACCTTAAGAAAGTTTCCCCAGTGCTTCATGTAAGGTACTCTGATTAAAGAATAAGCTTGTCTTCCCAGGGTCGTTGAGGAGAAGGTTGATGTGGAAAAAATATGAAGATTCTTTAGGGTTTCTTTTCTCTAAACAGCTTCCAAGGGAGCTACACTCCTGTCTTAGTTAGGGTTTTACTGCTGTGAACAGACACCATGACCAAGGCAATTCTTATAAGGACAACATTTAATTGGGGCTGGCTTATAGGTTCAGAGGTTCAGTCCATTATCATCAAGGTGGGAGCATGGCAGTGCCCAGGCAGACATGGTATTGGCAGAGTTGAGAGTTCTACATCTTCATCTGAAGGTGGCTAGTGGGCTTCCAGGCAGCTAGGATGAGGTTCTTAAAGCCCAGGCCCACAGAGACACACCTATTCCAACAAGGCCCACACCTCCAAATAGTGCCACTCCCTGGACCAAGCATATTCAAACCATGAAAACTCCTCTTGCTCAATACAAGAGCATTTCTGTGAGATCAAGGCTGCTCTGAACTACATAGTGAGAAGCAGGCCATCCAGGACTATGTACAAACAAAGCAAAACAAAACAAAAATAATTCAACAAACACCCCTACCCATGGTGATGGTGATCTGCACTCATGACCTAGGTGGCTAAGAAGGAAGCTGGAGATTACTTGTTAAAGCACCTCTTCTTACAGTAGAATCTGAGTTTTAGGTGGAGGGAGCTAGACTTGTTGTCTTCTTACCTTGTGCTCAAGAAACTCAACTTTGCCTGTGTACTACATACTGGCTTAATTATAGGCATTCATATAGGCTCTAGTTGGTATGGGTTAAGACTGGGCATAAGGATTTTTAACTAATTCCCTAAATGATCCCAATGTTGGGTAAAAGTTAAGATAACTAACTGTATCTCTAATAGGAGCTTCTCTTTGTTACTTGCAAGAAAATAAACTGAGAAAGGAGAGTCCTATCTTAGTGGACATATAGCAAGAATAAAGTTAAGATGAACTAAAATTTTACTTTGGGTTCTTCATACTCTGGTACCTGGAAGTAGAAGTGGCCCTGATAAGCTCAATTGGGAATTCCCTAAACTTGGTCAGAATTAGGAGAAATGGGAATTGTAGCCCTCAACCTAAAAATGCTGGGGAAGGTTTGGGGTTCAAAGTAACTAAGTAGCCCTAAGGGAAATGAGTAGCTCTCTTTGTAGGGTGAGTTCATTGTCTGGGCATGTTGCAGAATTGGGCTGGGGTGGGGGTGGGAATAACAGAGAATGGGAGGTGAGTAATGCTGTGGGCACCAAGGCATTCAGTAAGTAGGAACATTACAGGCAGTTGGTGAGTAAGAGCCCAAGGACTTGGTGACTTCACTCTTCAGCTCTATATGGAAGTTCTGGGATGGTGTTCTGTTTTGTGTCCAAGCCAGGGCACTTGGGAATTGAACACTGCTGGTGTTCTATTTCCTATTTAACCCAGTAGCCTTTATTCCTGATTAGGGAGTAGGGCCACACCCATAGATCAGCTTCTACTAGGTCCCAGTCCCTGCTGCTACAGTACATTCAAAGAGCCTCAAGCCCTTGCACATATTCTGATACCATTTTACAGTGTTGTCTGTGATTGTTTGCTCACTGCTCCACGTGAGGGACCCTGATTAGAGAATAGAATAAGCTTGTCTTCCTAGGGTCATGATAAGATGGTTAATGTGAAAAAAAATACTAGGAGACTAGGGTTTCTCTTCTCCAAACAGCTTCCAAGGGACCTCCTCTTCCCTGTATCCATTTCTCTCCCTCTCACTTTCTTGACACAAATACCATTATGTAGTCAATGTAGTCTTGAACTCACATTGTTATTTCTCTGACTTCTGAGTGCTAGGATTAACAGGCCTGTGATACCATGCTTGTCCCCACTCCGTTTCTTTCCCATAGAA
This sequence comes from Mastomys coucha, assembly GCF_008632895.1. Classification (NCBI taxonomy): domain Eukaryota; kingdom Metazoa; phylum Chordata; class Mammalia; order Rodentia; family Muridae; genus Mastomys; species Mastomys coucha. The sequence goes on from NC_045030.1 coordinate 96,730,548, forward strand.
GGAAAGTTGTGAAGAGCCACAGTGAGACTCAGAATATGGGCATGTCTGAATGATGAATTTCTTCTCTCTAGTCCTGTGAGGGAAATTCCTAACCAGATCATGAGTATCATAGGCCTAGTCACAGGAGGGAAACTTGTGGGAGTTGGTTCTTTCCTTCTACTATGTGGGTTCAATGCTGGAGATTGAACTAAGATTGCCAGATTTGGCTGCTGGTACCTCTTGGGCATGCTGAACTGTCTCACTAGCCCACCAATAAATTAAAAAAAAAATGTTCACTATCCTTAGCCATCAAGGAGATGCAAATTTAAATTATTTAGAGATTTGACTTTACCACAGTTGGAATGGTTATTTTATATAAAAATGTCAAATGACAAATAAGTGGTGGTGAAGATGTGGGGAAAGTGGAACCCTTATTCACTTATTGTTGGGACTGTAAACTGGTACAGTAACTATGGAAATCAGTGTGGCAGTTTCTCATAAAGCTAAAAATAGAACTGCCACATGACTAAGCAATATTACCCAAGTCACTTTTAAGTGCTACCACAGAGATACTTTACATCCATTGTAAGGATGGTTTCTATTCTTTGAAATTTTAGTATATTTATACAACATATATTTATCATATCCATCCACCACTTTACCTTCATATCTGTGAGTTTGTGTGCACAACAGCCATACCATTCTAGATGCCAGCATTTTACAGCTCTTCCCCTCAACCATCATTTCCTATGTTCTGTTTACTCCCACTTTCAGCAGTGTTTCCTGAGACTTGAATTGGAGGAGATTGATAATGATAACTCATCCATAACTGAGCATTCAGTGATACTTGTTTTTGGCACTTTGACCAGTCTTTGCATTAACTGTTAACCACTGCAAAAAAAAAAAAAAAAAAAAAAAAAAAAAAAAAAAAAAGAAAAAAAGCTTCTCTGACCAGAGTTGGGAGCGTTGGGAGCAGTACAAATCTAGGAATATAAATATAAATATTTAGAGTGCAGTTTGACAGCATGGCCACTTAGCAAAACACCATTAAGTAGGTTCTCTTCTAGGGCCTATGATCTCAGGCATGGACTTTTGACCAGGTTACAGTACCAGGCATGAAATCCTTCCTGTGGAAGAGGCCTCATCCAATCAGGAAACAGTTGGTTACGCCTATAACTGTCATGCCACTATTTTTATCAGTGGGCATATCTGGGCAGCATGACAGTGCTCTTAACATATGGAAGTCCAGTATTGGGCAAGACCATTCTTTTTGTTTGTTTGGTTTTTGTTTTTGATTTTTTTTTTTTTTTTGAGACAGAGCCCTGGCTATCCTGGAATTCACTATATAGACCAGGCTGATCTTGAACTCACAGAAATAATCCAACATCTGCCTTCCTAGTGCTGGGATTAATGGCTTGCACCACTATGCATGGCAGAAGACAATTGTTTTAGATCCATGTTTATTGCTATGCCATTCATGATAGCCAAGAAATAATCAGTTGAATGGAAAAAGTAAATAGTATATATAAAAAATTTTATTCAGCTGTAAGAAAAAATGAAATCCTGAGATATGTAGGAAAATGGGTAGAACCGGAAGTCCTACTAAGCAGAGTATTCATACTTACATGTTTTCTCTCATGTGGACCCTAGGTTTTAAGTCACACACACACACACACACACACACACACACACAAACACACACAAACACATACGCGCCTGTATATATGAGTGAGTGTGGATATATAGAGACACTTTAGCAGATGGGCAGAAGGAGAAAAATAAAAGAGGATAATAGAATACATGTGACATGACAACAGAAGGGAGTTAGTGGAAGGGGGTTCAGCAGGAGCAGGACAGGTTAGGGGAGTAAGGAGGAATTTAGTGAGGGGCAAAAACAGTAGGAATGCAAATGCCATAGTGAAATTCATCACTTTGTATGGTAATTAAGAAAAACCATAACTAATAAGAAAGAATTGTTGGCAGAAGAGATGGTTGAGCGGTTAGAACACCTGTTGCTTTTTCAGAAGACTTGAATTCTATTCTCAACACTTACATTAGGCAGCTCACAACTGGCTGTAGATCCAGTTTCAGGGGATCTGAGGCTCTATAGCCATGGGCACTTACCTTCATATACACATTCCCATATACAGACATATACACCTACACATGACTAAAAAAAAAAGTCTTTTTTAAAGGTATTGTTAAGAAAAAACAGAAAGGAGACTATGTAACAGAGGGTGTATATGGCCCAAAGAAACAGTTGCCAACCACCTATATAGACTGTGTCATTGGGATTACCAATTTATTATATATCCAGTTTTTTTTTCCTGAGAAAAGTTCTCCATGTGTTGCTCAGGCTGGTCTCAAAGGGTCCTTCTACCCCAGCAGCTGAGATGGTAGGAATATATGCCATGCTCAGCCTTATAGCTATTTCCTAGATATTCTGAAGTTCTTTTTTTCTTGAACCAGATACATCGTAGGTCTTTTAATTCCGAGTTACAATTTGGCTGCTTGCTGCAAATTAGAAATCATGTTGGTTGCCAACTAACTAAACTATTCTTTCTCCTTCTGGGGTACAATTAGAGGTCATAATTGCCTAAGATTAGAATTAGAATAGGATCTTTGGAGTAGGAACCCCCCCCCCCCATAGATGATCTTCCTTCACCCAGCTGTTCCTTTGTACACCATTGCTTTTCATTACAGGTGGCCCCAAATCTGGTAAGTAGGCAGCTGCTTTGATAGATAGTAATTAGAGAGATTTGAAAGTAAACACAAAAGTCCAAAGCCGCATTCAATGTAGAATTCTAGGATTGTAGCCAGCTCATTTTGTTCCTTCCTCCTGTACTCCATCCTTGGCTCTTGTTGAGTCACCTAAAAATCTAACCTGTCTTTTTTGAGAGAGTACCTTCATGTGTTGTTGTGGGACTACTTTTGAAGGAAAGAATACTGAATCCTTTTGGAGGAAGACAGATTGTGGAGTTTTGAGGGTTATGCCCTGGTGTGTTTGTAGTAGTAGGCCTACATGGCAAGGGAGGCACTCTCACTTCCTTTATAGTACTCATTGCACTGTTAGCCGTTGTGTGGTTCTTTGGATACATGCCTGTTTGAGGAGTTATACCATGCTATATCTTGGGAATTTTATTGTAGAGGGAGTATAGTTCCAAGGCCATGTCACTCAGTCCCCTGTAAATGTCAGAGCTGTAGCAGGAGTTGATTTAGAAATGCCTTCTTTTTTCCTTGCTGGTATATCTGCCTCTTCTAGATATATCTAAAATTAGGTGCTCACCTAGTTTTATGTTATTAATTCTAGGAGACAAAACCACTGGAATTCCTGCCAATGGTTACCTCCAGGGCACAAATGAATGAGCAGTTCTCATCAAGGCTTCTTAGTTTCATCCTCTCTTTTTTTTCCAAGTCTTGTACCTCTACCCTAGGGACGGAGTAGTCGCAAGGAATATGTAAAGATCCTTCTGCTCTTTAGGACTGACATGTTATTTGTGAGTACTGAGTGAGTGAGGTTGATGTAAATGATTTTCTAGTGACAATGTAGATCACTTCTTCAAGATCAGGGTTTGGAATCTGGTCAGCATTAAGGTGATTTGAGGGAAGGGAAAGCGATAGCCATAGATAAATGAAGTAGGCCTATTTGTAGACTGATTCTCAGCCATTACTTATTATACTTGTAAGTCTTTGGGTATAGTACCTTAAATTTTGACACACACTGTTTTCCAGTTGTTAACATTCAGATTAGTAGGGATGTTTACTTCATTGAGATTTATGAGAAAAGTACATGAGTATGAGAATATACCTAGATACGTGCTTAATAATGTCATTTTCCCTAAATCTCACCATATTTTGCCCTCTAAATATTTAAGATAAAACTGCAATTTTTTACTATTTTATTTATTTGTGTGTGTGTTTGTGTGTGTGTGTGTGTGTGTGTGAGAGAGAGAGAGAGAGAGAGAGAGAGAGACAGAGACAGAGACAGAGACAGAGACAGAGACAGAGACAGACTGACTGACTTACATGCTCATGCTTTGGATCTGGAGTCATAGATGTTTGTGAGTCATCTGATGTGTACTGGGAACTGAACTCAAGTCTTTCTCTGGCAGTCAGTACTCTTAACCCCTGAGCCATCTCTCCAGTCCCCTCTGCCTGTAAGTTGTAGGTGTGTCCCTCTGGAGAGGAGTAGTTCTGTTTGATTTTCTTTTAATAGATGAGGAAACTGACATTTGAGCCAGTGGTGACCATGACTGATCTGTTTTGCAGGGGACACACCTCTCTCTAAGTCCTCTGCTGCTGTTTTTTGGGTAGATGGGTGAGTAGATTGAGAATCTTTGGGTGTTTATTGTTTTGTGAAGAGGAATCCCAGATGTACAGACTTAAAGTCTCAGGTTGAAGGAGTCAGGGGGAAAGACGTTATGTGAGATCCAGGGTAGAAAGGATGGTTATGGTATGAGTGAGATAGAGAATGTGCAGAAGAGATGATGATTTAGAGGAACCCTTACACAAGAGGACAAAAATAGTTTGTGAAATCAGTGAATCCTTGCTCTTCTGAAGAGGTCAGGAAGCCTTGGCTGGGGCCCACACCCAGGTCCTTTCTGTGTTGGTAGATTTCATTTCCTTTTTTCTATGTGTGGTTGGGGGTGAATTGGGGAAAGGTTGAGCATTTTGTCATGATTGCCCCTCTTGATCTATCCATAAGAAGAGAGGTTCTCTGTGTGAGGTATATTGTAGTAGGCTCCTTAAATCTGGTAACTTAGCTCCTGTGAGCTCCGTGGGTGTGAGGCTTCTCATGCTACACTGGTATCTTAGTGAAGCAGTAGAAGCAGCTTCCTCTCTGTCTTGTACATTAGCCCAATTTGTCAGTTTTTTCTTTAATATTTCTTTCTCTGCCTGTGACACACCTCGACACACCTGGCTCCTACATCTGATGAATTGGCATATAAAACCAACTTGGTGAGAAGGTCTAATTTATTCTCTTCTGATAGATTCTGTGAAGGCCTGGGAGATGTGAGTGGAGGCTTTAACATTTAACTTGATGCCCTTTGTAAGGTTTTCATTTATCATATGTATCTCTGTGACATTTGGAAGACATGAATTGTTTTTCTCTGTCCTGGATCATCTTTTTGGTTTCTGCATAACATTATAAGTACCCCACCCCTTTCATTTATTTCCTGTGATAGCTTTATCCTTCAAAACATGTTAGCTCTTTAGAAATTTGCTTAGATGGGTCAGGGAGATAAAGGTACTTGTTGCTAAGCTTCATGACTTGATTTTGATCCCCAGAACCCACGTGGTAGAAGGAAAAAAACTGACTCTCAAAGGTTGTCCTTGAACCTCCATATGCATTGTTTGGCATGCACATATATACACACACCCACACCCACACCTACACACACCATACTACACACACACACACACACACACACACACACAGACACACACACACAGATGTATGTACGCACGGTAAGAATTTATCTGTCTAGATAGTACCCTTGCCTAAGAAATTTCCCTTGTATTTCCACTTTGCTCTTATTTGGATTCTTTGTGTTATCTCATTTGTTTTGATTATTTTTACCTCTGCCCTTGCTACATAGAAGGACAGTTCCCCATTCACTGATCTACATATTACCTCCATCCAACAAAAATTTATTTCAGTAAGGTGTGGTGGCAAGTACCTTGTATTTTTTGAACTTGAGCGTTCGGCACCCTCTATCATGTATGTGCATGCACATGCACATGTTCACACACACACACACACACACACACACACACACACACACACACACACACACTATTGTAGGGGTATGGTTCCTTTCTGAAATGTCCATAGTAGGTTGAGGGGTAGCTTTAGTTGATTATCCAAGTCCTGTTAGAATAATAGATAGATGTATAGACTTGAATTTGATTGCATACCATGTCTCTTTATGCCCTCCAGGGGCCAACCTGACTAGGGCAGCCAGAAAATGAAGAAAAGACACAGAGATACAGAAATAGTTAAATAGTTAGAATCCGTTGGTTTGGTATCTCTGCTGGAGAAGCTATAGTACCCTGGACTCTCAGTGTATTTATTATATAGATTTGAATTGAAAGATGGGATTACTGCATATAGCTGAAGATGGCATAGGCAGGGTTGTTACATATAGATAGATGAATAAGGAGTCAGGGATTTTGGCATACAGCTGGATCAAGGACTCTGGTTTAGCTAGTCTCAGTAGGAGCAGCCTCTGTCGGGGAGTGATCTTCAAGCCATGAATACGGGGTTGGGGTTGCTATGGTGGATTTTTGTCCACACTGTCAACACTTGGACTCAGTTCCCAGAGAGCAGGTTTTGTACTTTTGCTTTGAGCCTTATCCTGCAGGGAAGGCTTTATCATTTCTGCACGAGTCTGAGTTGGTGCCCATGTAAACAGCACACATTCACTCAAGATTTCACTCGGCTTCCTCTGTTTCCTAAAATTGTACAATGATGTTTGTTGCTTAGGCCATTTGAGAAACTGGTTATTTCTGGACAGATTCTGATGGGCCTGTTTTCTGTTTGTTTCTGAAGGCACTAGATGAAAGTTAAGATAATGGAGAAGAATATTCTTGTTCTACACTGAGAACTAAATATATAAATATGTTTATATTTAATATATTTAGCTGAGTGTGTTCCTGTGCATTCACTTTAGTGCTTAAGTGTGAAGATATTGATATGTGGTAGGTGGGATGCTAAAAATGTTGATATTGTTGTTGCATAGGCTGAAAAGTTTTTACTGGCTTCAGTAAATTGGTAGATGAGCTTGTAAGTTTAGAGGGCGCAATGACAACAAAGTTTCAGAAAGACTATCTCAAGCTATGGATTGACCAAAACTAGTAAGTTTGATATTCTGTGTTATCTAACAAAACCTCCTCCTTCCCTTTCTGTTTGACCTAAGTAGGGCCTTTTCCAAAAGTAATCCTGGTTTTATAAGGTCATATGACACTCAGCTGGAGGATTTTTGAGAATCTTCATTTTCTCAAGGCCTATGTGATTAACTTTATGTAGCCAAGAGTTGAACTGAGATTAGGTGTGGGTACCAGCAGATTGTATGAGAGTTCTGAACAACCTGCTTAGGCATGGGAAGCTGAAATTCCCCTTAGAAGCCCAGTGAGGCTCCTGCTGCACTGAAGAATGGTATGTTCAGTCAGGCATCACTGAAGAATGACATCTGACTTCTGACTTTTGACCTGGGATCAGCGAGGAGGACCTCCCTAAACATGGAATGTTCAGTCACATTCTTTACTATATTTATAGGCTAGGAACAGAAAACAGAGGGGAGCCAGGGAATGAGCTGATTAGAGAGAAGTGAAGCCATTAACAATGAGTAGGGCTGTGGTTCTCCTTCACAACTCTAAATTTGTTTGGTTGCTGCTCTTACAGATTGGAAGTCATTTTCTTTTCGTAAGTTGGGTACTGCTACTCTAGACCCATTAAATCATGATGCTGTAGCAGAAATGCCAGTGTTGGTATTTAGGATTATGGTATGAGACTTGTGTGATACTTGGGAGCTTTTTGAAAATACAATTTTTCTGTGTTTTTGCACCTTCTGGTTCACGGGTCAAAGGACACTGGCATGGTTGTCTTACAATCTTGAAATGTGAAACAAGTTGGCCTTTTACCCCATTAAACTCATTTATTGTTTTTTTCTGGAAGCAATGTGGTCTGTCATCCTCTGTCTTTAGGTATGTATCCTTCACTGTATCGGTGATCTCAAGATTATCTAGTCATTCTTCCTGCCCCTCTGCGAATCTAGGAGATCTACTTCAGATTATTTAGCCTGTTCAGGCAGAGAAAGAACTCTGGCTCCCTCTCCAGTCAATCAGATCCTCCTCCACAGAGGGGAAGTGTGGTAATGACATTATCTTTCCCTAGGCAGCCACGTGTTCTCTGAGAACAGGATGTGGGGAGGGCTGGGGCCCAGTCACAGGGTGTAGGGGATGGCCCTGGAAAGTGGGTTGGCATGTAGCCATGAAGGTTGATGCAGGCTTCCTTGGCTTCGAGATTCTTTGAGATTCATTAAAAGCCCCTATAGTCACTTACAAATATTCACTCAGGTGTATATCCTACTCCTACCTATGACATAGTATTCTTACCCCCAAAAAGATATACTGGTGAAACACCTGTGTATATGAGGTCCTGATGTTTGGTCTGCAGTTCAGTGGATTGGCCAGGTCTGCTTACTGTACCAGCCCATTCCTACTTGTTCCTGTCAGGCTGGCAAGGTGAAGTTGAATAGCTTAGCCCTAGTAGACATTGAGGTTGCCTCCCTGCTCTTTCTCAGGGCCCTCGTTCATTTCCTACTCTCAGATGGCTCCTTAGTTCACTGGGATTGATTTGCATGTTTGGTTTCTTTTTAGGCCTCATCTTCCCCCTGCCCCCACTGCTTCTGTGTGGTACCTCTGGAGATGTACTGCTGAGGGTGGGGAAAAGAGCTAGCTTCCTGTTCAAAGCTAGCTTCCTGTTCAAAGGAGGGTGGGGCTGCCGCCTTCCTGCTTGTCTGCCCCCAACCCCCCCTCCAGCTGTCATTCACTCAGCGCTTAACTGCCTAAAGAGTTCAGCTCGGAATGACCCGAGGCTGAAGGAGTATGCAGGCATATTAAAATGGGGATTTGCTCACTTTTAGCTCCTCTTTTCAATGAGGATAGATGGACCCTCTGAAAGCACCTTTGGAAGCCAGCTAGTTTGACCCCCATATTTCAGGCCAAGAGACAAAGCGTCTAGAGAATAACTATAAGGAATTGATGGCAGAGCTAGGATGAGTAGAATTCTAGGAGACCAGACTGGATCTCTCCATTTTTCTAAGATGTTATTCTACAGGGTTTTAAACTGGCCAAGTTGCCTGGTGAGCTGTAGCACCCCAATGTGAGAGCTTAGGGCTAGAGGCCACTAGATTACTTGGATAAAGTCAATGACAATTGTCAAAATAACCTTAACGAAAAGAAATTGGGAAGGGCAAATAATAGTCAGTGTACTGGCAGCTTTGAAAACCCATACTCTTAAGTTTTAAGTCTGAAATTGTACTACATGCTTTTTTGTCCCCATGAGAAATGTATGTCGCCCAAGCTAGTCTTGAACTCATGACAGTCTGCTATAGTATGGTGCTGGGATATTACAGTTGCCTCCGTAAAGCCTAACTAAACAAATTGCTTTTACTTCACTGAACCTCTCATTTCTCCCTCCCATGAAAAGTTGCATCTCTGCTTTGCTTTTGATGTTTGTTCTTTGTCCCTTAGTTGTCAGAGAATCCAAGAAGGGGAGGTTGGTGTTTAAGGTCTGCTCTTTGCCAGAAAATTCCCCTGGGAATGAGTAAGTGTGGAATGTTTATGAGGCAGAGAACTCAGGAAGACTCTTGACAGAGGCCTTAAATTAGACCATTTTGATCAATATGTTTTGGCTGCTGAGTTATCTGTACCTCCCACTGTCTGGTTCTTAACTAGATGGAAGGCTGGTTGAATACTCTGGACAATAGCTCAAGGGTTTGGCACAATTTTCTGATTAGGCTTTCAAAATCTCCTCCTTCTGTCTGTAGCACCTGCTCTGTCCCATCCTAGCTTCAAGGTCCCTGAATGAGGATTTCTGAGCCAGAGAACATGTTGGACCTATAGGTCACTGACCCTGTGCTCTGATGTCACCGGCATCTGTGCCAAGTATGTTTCTTTAAACTCAGCTAGTGAGTGTCTCAGGGCACTTGTTGAAACACAGATTCCCAAGCCAGTCCTCTGGAGAATATATTATAGTAATCTTGGGTTGGGGACTAGGAATCTGGGTTGTTGACAAATGTCAGAAATGGTGTTTGCAATCAGTTAAGGACACCATCTCATTAGTATCAGTCAACATGTTTGCTACACTGGCATCATTATGCTCATTTTACAAGATTTAAGAGATTTTGGCTCATTGTTGGTAGAGCAAAACATTTTTTTTTTTGGTTTGTTTGTTTGTTTGTTTGTTTTTTGTTGTTGTTGTTGTTTTTTTTCAAGACAGGGTTTCTCTGTATAGCCATGGCATCCTGGAACTTACTTTGTAGACCAGGCTGGCCTTGAACTCAGAAATCTGCCTGTCTCTGCCTCCCAAGTGCTGGGATTAAAGGCGTGCGCCACCACCGCCTGGCTCGAGCAAAACATCTTATATTGATGTTTTTAGGATATAAATCTATGTTTCCCCTGCTATTGAGATACTACTTTAGTTTGTGGGTATAGATAATGGTGGTTCTTGGTAGGGAGGAATAGGCATTATTGTCATCATACTTTATAAACAAGGATACTAGAAAATAGAGGGATGTAGTGGCTTTAGAAAGACTATGGCATCCTTGATCTTTTTGGATGTGGGTTATGTTTAGTCTTGGAGAGCCTTTTCTAAACCACTTGCTCAGATGTCTTTTAGTTAACCTCTGTTTTCTGTGTTTCCCTCTGCTTTCTGTGTTTCCCTCAGTCAGATAGTTTCCAAGCCATTTTATCGTCATGAGGTTTACAAATTGAGAAGGGCCTTGGAATTATCTTGGTAGTTCTTACTTTCTGATGGCCAGTCCCCTTCTGACCCAAGAAGCCAGAATCTTTGTGGATCGGCAAGGGAGTCTTCCAAAAATTTACCGGAGGTGATTGATTGTATTGAGTCATTTTGAAGCCTAGTTTATGATCTTTGTGATACCAGCTGTGAGATTTTGGGAGTCTTGGTAAGTTTTATTGAGTGGTAAGGGTTAGTAATAAAAGACTTTGCAGGAAAAAATAGTCAGGTAGAGTTCAGAACAAGGAAGGAAGACATGGCAATCTTTGAAGAGGATAAAACATAAATGCTCTGCCGTGTTCACTCAGCCTTTATGATTCTGTTTTTTTTGGGGGGGAATTTCTCATCTCTCCTGAGAGAGAACATTAAAAAAATGCTGTTCCAGGCTTTGCATGCATGAATTCCCAGCATTAGGGTCCTAAAGGGCAGGAAAATTAGGAGTTAAAGGTCATCTTTAACTACTATTAAATATCTACTTTCATACCAAAGTAGATAGAAGTCAACCTTAGCCTAGCCCTGGGGTTGAAAGCAGTTCTTTTTGACTAGGCCTGTAAGCCTTCTGTTGGCCCCTGAATAGTTTACTGATCCTGGCTTTGACAGTTTTAACACCCAGAGACTCGGGATTCTCATGAGCAGTTGAAGGAACCTCAGCTGGTGCTTGGATCAGCTTCATTGTTCTTCAGAGACATGACATCGAAGGTTGATGGGTTGTGCTCCTAAGCAGAGAGAATAGAGAGCCCTCTTCTGGTGTCCTGGGCAGAGTCTGCATCTTCACGCTGCCAAAAATGGTCTGTCTCCAGTCTGCAAATAACTTCCTGTGAAACTTGCTGGCAGGAGCCTAGGTCAAGCAGGAAGCTGATTGGAGAGAGTGAAGCCCAGCTGGGTGTGGCTCCAAATAACAGTTTCTCACATTTGGATGCTTATTTTATTAACGATGGGCTTACTTCCTTTTTTCATTTCGGCACCTTCAAAGTTTTATGGGAATTGTTATTCTTGGCTACCTAGGTATAGACCCGTTCCTTTTATTCTCTATGTCTTTGCTTCCATGTTGTTATGAAAGGTTGTGTCTCCCTAGAATAGGTGGTAGTGGTTATCTTAGCATGAAAGTTAGATCTATACCCTGTTGAAAACTAGACTTCCAAATAGTATCAGTTTTGTGTTTTTAATTGAAACCTATTGGTGCAGCCTCCTCCTATCTCCAGATTCAAAGTAGCATGTATGAAGGGGTCTACTAACTACTGCTAAGATCTAAGATGGCATGAGGGCATATTAAATGTGCTATGGGATCAAGAGCTAGTTTTTAAAAACTAGATATTATTTGTGGTGTTGGAGGTGGAACACTGGTCTTCATTAACCTTTGGCAAACCTCTAGCACTGAGCCTCTCTCCTAGCCCAAGCACTCAGATTTTAATCCCCGTTCTCACACTACTTAGTAGCTATGTGACCCTGGGACAGTGCCTCTCTTTCTCATACCTCAGTTTTCCTATCTGTGAACAGTTGAATTTGAGTCAAATGCTCACTTGAAGTCCTTTCAGGCTTAAGGGTTTGGGAATCCACACTACTGATCATTTTTTTTTTTTTTT
>NC_045030.1:96742997-96749099 GCF_008632895.1 Mastomys coucha
CACACACACACACACACACACACACACACACACACACACACACACACGAGTAGTTTCTTTCTGATAAGGTGGCTGTCTCCTCATTGCTGAGAAGGTTTAGTACTTCAAACTTGGTAACTGAAAGAGTAGCACTCAAGTCTCTAGTGTACTCTGTCAGTTGAAATGCTTCTTGGAATTTTTTGGAGGGCAGGGCTGAGCCAAAACAAATGAAAGAGCCTCTTGTCTCCTATGCCTTTTAGAGCAGCTGGAGTCGTTGGAGAACTAATGTTGAGTCATGAAGGTATGGGTGTGGGTCAGGATTGCTGTGGTTTTCTTCTGTAGAAACTACAGAGAACAGACACAGACATAGGAAAGGTTAAGCCCAGGCAGGTCTGGAAAGGTCTGGAAATAGGTCAAAAGAGAGGTAAGAGGATAATCATGCCAGGTGCAGTTTCCAAATCATTAGGGAGAAAGAAGAATGAGTTGTGGGAAAGTTGATGTGAATGTGTGTATATGTTGGGGGCAAGGGGCAGGGTGAAGGGGTTCTCCACCTCCTGGGGCTAGAAGGTCAAGGCAGCTCATACTTTCTTCTTAGAGAAAAGAAGTGCTTGAGGTCTTCTGTTATTCTAAGAATCAAGATAGTCCAGGGCCTGCCTTAGGAAATTCTGGGTGAAGGTGATTTGGGTGACAATGGCGATTGCTCTCTGCCTGAGGAAGAGATTGGAGTTCTGGGGTTGCTCTAGTAAGGCCTGTACTTCCTCTTGCTCCTCTCCTCCAATTATAATTGTCTTCCTCCCATTATCAGCCCTCTTGAAAGCCCAGAAAGAAAGGCCACTCCCTCAGAATTCAGAAATGGCAGGTAGTCAGTAAGGTTGTTAGGTCAGACCCAACTGGCCTCATACAGCTTCTGCCCCAGGGAGACAAGGGAATCCTATCCAAGCAGTGTTTCTCAGATTACCCAGGCTTCCTATGCTATACAGTGTGTGGGCTTTGGCAAAATAGTTACCAAGAAAGCGTCTGAAGAGAGCAGTGAAATTACCATGACTAGAGAGGTGGGTGGAGTTATGGAAGGAGCTCCAAGAATGTCCAGAAGACCCGCCTCCACCAACTGCTAGCAGAGGAAATTTGGCTTAAGTGATTGAACTGAGGCTGTGGGTGATGTGGCTGGCACTGAGTTGGCATACAATAAGTGTTCTGTCACCTGTACCTATGTACTTCAGTGTTTTCACTTATGGACCAACAAAAGTTATGTTCAGTTTTTCCAGCAAATTAACTTGTGATTATTTCTTCTCCTCACCTCCCCCCCCTCAGACAAAAAGATTTTATTGTTAAGAACACATAACAGATGGGGTGAGTTATGGCTAGACCACTTTGCTGTGGAGTACTACTGCTTACCTGGGTGATCCTGGCTCTAAGGAAAGGGAGAGTCTCTTTGAAGCCACTGGGTCTTAGACTAAAGCACTCCAGCTACTGCTGCCAAGTCAGAGAGTCAGCATCTGGCCTGGTTGTTTCAGGCTATCCAATTTGAGGTGTAAGAGTGATCCTACTTGAAGCTTTTGGATGGTGGACCACCAAGAGGAGTTAATTCTCAGAGAAGCTTCCTGTGGGAAGTATTTGTGTTTAGTTGTTCAGTAAGCTTCAGTGGATTTATTGTTCTTGGACTAGAGGTGGGAGAGCCAGTGTATGTGTGAAGATGACACACTATTGAAATGCATACCCATGATTTTTGTTGTCATGTTACTTAAACCCTTCTGTTCTCCATAGATATAGTCTTTGACCTTAGTCTATGCCTGCATACTCAGGCCCAGTTTAGGCAAGGATTTAGCTGTGTAAACAATTCTTTCTGCTGTGAATTATGCTTTAAATTGCTAGTTTGCTCAGATCAGCTTCTTTATTCCTTGCCAGGGAAAGTTCTGCTGAATTTGGAAGCTTCAATTTCAGGGTTTAAAAAGAAATTTCTGTGTGTACTTATGTATGCACTTCCCATAGTATACAGAGGTCAGAGGACATCTTGTGATAGTTGGTTCTTTCCTCCCCACATACAGATTTAGGGCTTGAACTCAGGCTGTAAGGCTTAGTGGTGGATACCCACTGGCCACCTTCTTTTTTTTTAACCTTCTCAAATAAGACTTCTTTCTTCTTTTTCTCTTCCTGTCTCTGTCTCTGTCTCTGTCTTTCTCTCTGTCTGTCTGTCTCTGTCTCTGTCTCTCCTTCCCTTCCTCTTTCCCTCCCCCTCCCTTCCTCCCTCCAATGAAAAGTGAGGTCAATTCCAAAAGGAGGGTAGTAGTACCTAGGAGGGGTAAATGTCCAGAGGGTGTCATGTGATGTGGGTCTGGGCTACAGCTTGTCTTGTGTAATTTACACCCCAGATTATCACAGAACAAACCAACCTTTAATCAGTACTAACTCCTAATATTCCCATTAATTTTAGGCTCTTTTTTTTTTTTGTTTGTTTGTTTGTTTTTCGAGATAGGGTTTCTTTGTATAGCTCTGGCTGTCCTAGAACTCACACTGTAGACCAGGCTGTCCTCGAACTCAGAAATCCGCCTGCCTCCCTAGTGATGGGATTAAAGACATGTGCCACCACTGCCTGGATAGGCTCCATTTATTTTACTCAAATCCCCTTATTTTGTTTTTTTTTTGTTTTTTTCTATTTTGAGTCCCTTTCCCAAAATCAATCCTGGCCTTAGAGATCTATGGAAAAACCACTTTAATATGATTCTTAATTTGCACAAAAGGTTTTTCTGTTCTGCTTTTCAGGGACTTCCCTGTGTATTACCATACAGTTCTTTGGTAATTCAGTAATTGCCTCAAGGTCAGAATAATGCTACAGTTCTCCTACACTCATTATTCTTTAAACAATGTGCTTCATCTGTATTAGGTGAATTGAAATAAATTTCTAGAAAGTTCCTTAACCAGAAATTCTTTTATCCATGAATAGCATTTGAAACAGGAAAGACCTATGAATGTGGATACTGTTGGCTCTTGACCAGCTGTGGGTTGAAAATATTTGGAGAAAAAATTGCATCTGTACTGAACATGTGCAGACTTTGTCTTATTATTCCTCAAACAAGAACGAATAGTGGCTTATTTTTATAACTTTACATTGTATTAAAACATTTGTTTATGTTGTGAGAGACTGAACCCTTACATATGCTAAGCCATGTACACGAAGCTACATTCCCAGCCCTTGTGTTTTGTATTAGAAATTATTTAGACATGATTTAGAGAACACAAGAGGATGTATGTAGGTTATATGCAAATGTTATGACCTTTTAAAGGGACTTGAACATATGTGAGGTTTTGTGCCCATGGGGGTCCTGGAAGCAGTCCTTTATAGATACAAAAGGATGGCAGCATTTGTTTTCACTGAGTTCCAACTCAAGATTTAGCCTTTTAATCATAAATATAAGGAAAAATTTGTAGTAGCAGCAATACATATGATGTTGTCATCAGTGGAAGTCTGAGCTACTTAGCTATTTTAGATCTCTCAAATATCATTCATACTAAATTAAAATTACAATAGTGTAGTTAGTGGCTGTGTTTATCCAGAAGAAATATCACTTTCCTCTCTCAGGGACTATTGACAATTAATGCTTATTGGAGGAGTGATGTCACTTTTTAAAGTGACATTGCCACAGATAAGTTGTCTTTGCTGTGTTGACAAACTTCTCATCAATGCTTGGGCAAGGAAATCAAGTTAAACTCAATGGAGCAGACAGAAAAAAGGAGACATAGAAACAAGGAGAGGGACACATTGTAAAGAGTGCCAGTGAGAGATGGAAGGGATGCAGGCTGTGTAAGATGACTAAGATTCACTGTATAAATGTGTGGTTTGTTGAAAAATAAAAGCTTTTAAGAAAGAAATCACAGTAATAATTAAGACTCGATATTAGGTAATTAACTTAATATAGTATATAAGTACATATTATTAAATTTGACATCTATTCCAGTATAAACAGTCTCATATTTATTTTATTCTGTAAAAATATTCTGACAAGTGTTCCATTGACTTTGGGATTCACTTCCTATAAAAAGGTGAAAAAGTAAAATGGCCTCTTCTCTCTCTGTATGTACTATCTTCAGTCTGCCTTTGTCTCCACCCCTGTACCATACTAGATAACTGCACTACCACTGAACTACATCCTTATCTCTATAGCCATCTATTTTATAGCCTCTTACTTGATGGCAATTCATTTAGCCAGCATTTTCGTTGTGCCTACTTAGCCTTGTGTTCTAGACACGTAATTCTAAATTAGAAATAAATATTGATATGAGAATAAACCAATGTATTGGAAAGGCCACTGTCCCCATTCCAATCTCTATAATTAGTCATTGGTTTTTTTGTTTGTGATTCTTTTGGGGTATGTGTGTGTGTGTGAGACAGAGGTGGGGTACATATGGAGGTCAAAGGACAATCTACAGAAGTTGGTTCTCTTCCTTCATCATGTGCATCGTAAGGATTCAACTCAGATGACTAGGCTTAGTAGCAAGCACCATCTTGATAGCCCCAAATCATAAAATTTTATATGTCCACATAGCAAGCCATCTTTTGGCCATGTTGTTAAGCAAAACTGCTAGTAGTACAAAATTTATCTTTGATTTATTTTTAATGAAAGCGTTCCATATTTTATAAGAGGAGATTAGCATATTGGTTTAAATAGTAAGATCTGTACATAGACCTGTATTCAAACTCCCACATACTAGCATTATGATCATGTATCTGTGATATAATATACAGTATATCTATTTTCTGACCCTCAATGTAGAAACAATCACAGAGTGACTGTTGGTGTTAAGAGGGGTAGTACATAGGATGTACCTTGTGACTTGTATATCTAGATACATGAAAGCTGTTGGTTAGTACCCACTGTCAAGTTTTTACTAAAAAAAAAAACTCCTTCATAATAAAATCTCAATTATCATTGATGTACATCAGGGAATCTACTTCTAAGGTTGTGTCTATATTGTCTAGTGCCAATGAAGGCCTATGTTGTTATATGTTATACTTTTTTACTCTAAAAAAGCTTCGAAGGATTGATTTAATTCAACTTCCTTCCATGTAGCGATATTTTGGGAAAGTGCATATCAGTGACTGCACACTTGTTTGCAGTTCAAGAGTTCTTCCCATTCCCTTGGAAATATGGTTGGGCACTTAAAAACTTATCTTCTGGCCAAATAAATATATCTTGGTGAGTGATCTAATGGCCTGTGGTTTTGAATACTCATATGATGTATCAGGAATTGTGTGAAGCACCAAGACTACCAGAGACAGCAGAAAAGAACATCATCCTTGCTTTCTGGCTTGTATTTTCTGAGTAGCAATAGAATCTGTGAGGTTGATTTGGGTTGAACTTTTGTCTCAATCTGTAGACAGCATAACTCCAACTTGCTACTAGTGTGTACCTGGGATGTTGGCCAGAGGGATTGAAACAGACAATTCAGACACATGAGGAAAATTGTGGGCTGGGATATACTAAAATTTAGTGACTAAACTCTTTTCCTCTGAAATGATATGAAAGCTTTGATTTGGTTGCCACTTGGGGGGGGGGTCTCGCTCTTCTTCCCTAATAAACTATTGTTACTTGATATTTTTCTATTTTCATTTAAAAATAGAATATGTTAATATTTTTTCACTTAAAATATTTTTGGATTAAAATATAATTATATCATTTCACCCCTCCCTTTTCCTTCCTGCCTGCTAGTTCGTCAATCTGTGTCTGGCTCCCTCTTTGTCCTTCCATTAACTTGGTTTTGGCAACAACTTTTCGTACACATTCACCTCTACTGATGCCCCTTTTCTCTCCTGAATGAGACACAAATATAGGAAGTGTTAGTAGAGCAAGGCAGTATATAGAACCACCAACTTCATTATTAGAGTGATCCTTAGACATTGCTTTGATTAATTGTTCCTGTAATTCAACACATGTCTGTCTGCTCTTGTGTTGATGAGGTAAAACTAAGGCTCAAGAAAAGGATAAGAGATATTCAGGTTGGTAAATTGAGCCCATGTGTAGATATTGTATATACATGTATACACACACACTTTGATCATATTCTTCATGCTGTCCTTTCTTTTTTCTTTTTTATAACTTCTCTTTTTAATTAGATTTTTTTTATTTA
>NC_045030.1:96750016-96761647 GCF_008632895.1 Mastomys coucha
CATTCCTTTCTCCTTGTAGAAAGCTCAAGTCCAAGTGGATCAGGGACCTCCACATCAAAGCAGATACACTGAAACTAACAATAGTTTCTTTTTTTAAGTCATCCACTGCATTTAATTAGGGTTGGTTTCATGAGCATGTGTGGGAGATTACTTACAAGGACAACTTACCAGTGGCTACACAAAATGACCTAGCTCCTGCAACAGTTAATTGGCTTTTGCTCTTTAGCTCCTGCCCTATCTGTGTTGATTTGCCCAATAGTGTTCAGATCTTGTGTAAATATCCCATTGCTATGGGTTCATGGTTGAAACTGTTGCAATATAAACAGAAGACTGTTTGCAGCACTCCTTCCATCCTCTAGCACTTACATTCTTTCTACTCCATCTTCTATAGTTTTCTCTGGACTTTGGGTAGGAATGGGTACATGCAGATTCCTTGTTTAGGACCAAGAACTCAACAATCACTTATTCTCAGAACTTTGACAAGTTATGAGTCTGAATTAGTTGAAAGCCATTTCAAAAAGAAATCTCTTTAACCTTCAGAGCAAAACGAATCTGTGGATATAAATACATATTAAGAGGCCAATTTGACTGCATTTCTATTGAGTAAAACAATAGTAGTCCCACTAGAGCATATGACCTCCTAAGCCATGAGCTTTTGAGCAAGTTTACAATACTGGGGGCATCAGTTCCCTCCTGTGGAGTTGACCTTAAATTCAATCAGAAATGGTTAGTTACTCCTATTACCATCATGCCTTTATTGCAGTGTTTCACAACCTTCCTAATGCTATGACCCTTTGATATAGTCTTTAATACATATTACCCCTAACCATAAAATTATTTCCTACTTGATAACTGTAATTTTTCTACTGTTATGGATTGTAATATAATATCTGTGTTTTTCAATGGTCTTAGAAAACTTCTATCACAGGGTAATTCAACTCCCCTAATGGGGTCATGACCTACAGGTTGAGGACCTGTGCTCTGTTATAGCAGGAGTACATTTTGCTTAGAAGGTTGGTGTTGTAGCTTGGAAAATTTATAGTGGAGAATCCAGTGTTCTTTATTTTCCCTTGTTTCTGCAGAGATCTACTCATGCCATAGATGAGCCAGGCTATAGATCTAGGGTAAGAAGAGAATGCTGTAAGATGGAACTTGCAGGTGTAGATGGGGAGAACTTTCTGGAAGAAATATAGTCAATACTTCCTCTTTGTAGTAGGATGATTTACATTCTTTGCCTCTTGGTAGAGCATTGTCTGTGGCTGTGTTTTAATCTTCAGTAATGTGGGTGGGAGTATAATTAAGTTAGGACTTAGGTCAATATTTTATTTTTCTTCACACCAATTTCTTTATTTACTCATTTCCTTGGTGTTTGAGTTTCTTCCAAGTTGAACATGGATATTTCCCCCAAATCAACAGAGCACAAAGCCAAACAACTAATCTGCTTTCTTTTCTCTCATCCTAGATCAGTGTGCGTGTAACCACCATGGATGCAGAGCTGGAGTTTGCCATTCAGCCCAACACCACTGGCAAGCAGCTGTTTGACCAGGTAAAGGAAGGCCTTGTTCCTTAACTACTTGTTCTGTTAATAGGTCTCGTTGCACTCATTTCTTCTATGCTTTGGAAAAGGTCTCTTTTTCCACTTGCCTACCCGAGGATGGTGAAAACAAAGGCGGACTGCAGACTTAATTAAAAAGGAGACAAAGTTACATGTTGGTAACCTGAAATCTCAATCTTACTGCCTTCACACATCCTATCCTTGATCTTGAACAAGGGAAAAAAGAGACAGGGAGCATGATTATATGCTAGATTTGCTGAAAATATGAATATATGGAGCCTTGAACTGTGAAAGATGTTTGTTTGTTTACTTATCTACAAGTCTCTTTTAAAAAGTCCAGGCTGTCTGAAGCTGGCATCTAACTCACAATTCTCATTCCTCTACCTCCCAAGTGCTAGGATTCTAGGTGTATGCCTCCAGACCTGTAAGTTGTCCTCTCACTTCCATGTGTAGATTGTGGCATGAGCATCGATGCACATATACAAATATGAAAGGGGGAAATTAATGCTTAACATATAGATCTTTTGTTTTTATAAAAATGTAATGTTATTTATATCTTAATCATTATCAAAAAACTGGTTACTGTGACATATAAGGTTGCATAACATTCCAGATCAGAACTGGACAAGACAATAAAAAAAAAAAAAACCCAAACCCAAATAGCTTAGAAGACAGTGTTATGTACATGCATATAGTAGAGTAGTAAATAATGCTTTTTGTCTCTTTTATGAACTAGAATAGGGAGATAAGCTCGATCGTCTTATTTTGGATTTAGTTGGAACGCACTCCTCTCGAGTTTGTTTTGTTTTTGTTTTGAATAGGCAATCACTGTAATTTGTAAGGTAATCACTGATGGTTAATTTGTGAAAATACAAGTTAGTCTGAGGAACTTTTAAACACAAAAATAATGTGTTGACATTCCCATAGCTCACAAGTGATTACAGTACTAGTCTGCAATAGCTGAATGCATTTTGATTATATTAAGGTTTTGCATTCCCTCTTTGCATGTGGATTTTATATTGGAGAGCTTTTAAAGGGACAGACTGATGAAACTGACTGGATACTGGATAGAAAATCAGAAATTCTGGTCTCTAGAGCTGGTTTTGCCAGCTAATTTTTTTGTTGTTTCATGCAAACACTTCCCTTATTTCCTGTCTTTGGGCCTCAGTTTCCCTATCTGTAAATAGTTTCTCAAATTAGGTTATCTCTCAAAAATTTATCCCTGCCACCTTTTTTGCACAGTTTCTTCTCCTCCTGTATTTCCATTGTTTAGAGTTCAGACAACCCTTTTCTGTAAAAGAAGGAAAATGCCCCATTTGGATTAGGAGGAGACAGGCAGCTGGCAGACTATCTCTTCTGGATTCTAACAGTCTATAAGACAAACATAGGATGCATCTACTATACCACATTAATCCCTGGCTCCCTTGATTTCAGGGAGAGGTGCAGAAGGGATCGTATCAGTCATGGTGGAACTTTGGCTTCTTCTTAGACTCCTTCCAGAGTTCTAATTCTACTCACTCCTCTCCCAAGCCAAATGATCACTATGCTCTTCCTTCCCTGCTCTCGGTGCTGGGGCTTTGTTCTTTTGTATTGGAGGAGGATGGCTGCTGAAGGCAAAGAAGATATAGCTTAGAGCCTGGGGCAATAAAAAAAATCTGTGGGTAAAGTTTTATTAATTTCAAAAAGCCTCTACTCAGTAATTCATCGTTAGTGTTGGTTCCCTTTATGTACTGTATGCGTAGTTCTATGGGAGGCCTCTATGGCTGTGAGCCCTGTGCAGATTAGAATGGTAAATTTGTGTGTTGGGGCGGGGGAGGCAAGGTCGTGCTATGTAACTCTGGCTGACCTAGTATTTATTATATAGTCCATGCTGCCTAGAACTTGGGATCATCTTGTCTTAGCCTGTGGATTCCTGGAATTATAAACATATGCTATGTTCCTGGCTAGTATGCTACTCTTAAGGCTATTGCCTCCCAAACAGAGTATGTAAGAGACTTTAATCTTTCATAATCATCAAAGAAAGGACTGAGAGAGAAAATCAGATAATTTCTCATCTGGATAAGCAGTGTCTTAGGAAGTATATTTATCGAGCACCTACTATAACCTATGCCTGGCTAGGTGCTTTACATGCAGTTTCATTCAGATTAGAGTGAATCTGAAGTTGAGTGTGATAGCCTGTAATCTCCAAATATAGAGGCAGAAGGATCAGGAGTTCAGAGTCATTCCCAAGAGTTTGGTGAGCTTTAATTGAGGCTAGCCTGAGCAACATGAAATCCTGTCTCAGCAGACATAGATAGAAATGAAAAAGTGACCTTGAGTTCTATCATACAACATGGTGACTGTTGTTGGTAACGGTTCATAATATTCTTGAAAAATGGTGAGTTGGGTTTGAAGTGAAGGATGGATTCTTGAATCATCACAGCGATCCTGTCCTTAAAAGAGGACAAAGAACACCTTGATAGGTCAGATAACCAGCAAGTTGTGATATGGAGTTTCAAATATCCATATTTGAACAGACATATTCTTTTCCCACTGCACTGCACTGTGTGGGGCGAATGAGAGTGTTACAGCTTGGAGATGTCTCCTAGATATGTCTTTTGCCTTTAGGTCGCTGAGAGGTTGCCATAGAACAGAGAATACAGCCATCCTCTGTGAGGGCAGAAGGGTCTGAGCTGTGATATCGTAGGTGAAAACCATAGGAGAAAAGATTTGAACTTGACGAATTATGTTTCCTCTTTATTTTACTTCTTTACTGGTCAAGGAACATATTTCTTGGCACCCAGTGATAAATAACATGCAACAGTGGAAAACCATAGCTTGAGGAGACACAGAGGCTGGTGGGAAATGGAAATGGAGCCCACAATTGCTACCCCTTAGTTCTGTTTCTTTCTGAGAGTGTGTTCCCTGACAGGAAAGAGGAAGAATACATTTTGCTGCAGGCATGCTGTAGTAGGCTTGCTTTAATCTCTTAAGGCAGATTTGTCAAATGATTTCATCCTGAATTAGATACGTGCCACTAGGTGGCAGGGCTACCACTATGAATAACATTATTTTTGTTTTTTTGAGAGTATAAGTATTATTACAACATTTCTCCCTTCCTTTTCCTCTCACCAACTCCTCTCCTAGACCCCTCCCCACTCTCTTTCAGATTCAAGGCCTCTTTTTCTACTAATTGCTATTTCATGTATATATGCACACGAATATAGAGATCCTGTCTGGCTTCTCAGCCGTCATGGGAGTTGAGTTGAGGGAACTATGAAATCACAAAGCTTTTCTGACTCAGGAAAGTACTTATTACTGGCAGATTTTGCATTAGGACTTTTAAATTATGATCTTATTTTGTAGCATGATTAACACCTATTATGACAATATTATTAGTCATATTCCCATCCTATGGCTTAGGAACAGAGGTTTTGTGAGGAGAAAAGTTCTCGTTGAGCTCACACAGTTATAACTCCACCTTGAATCTGGATAGATTCTACTTTTCCCAGTGCCTTCTGTCAACTATGCCCTATGTGAACTTCCTTTGCCCAGCCTTCTCCCCAAGCAGAAACTGGGCTGAGTGTTGTCTGTTTTGTGAAGAAGATGCTCACTGGAGTACAGGCTATGTGGAGCAGAAGAAGCAGATGGTGTGGTAGAGGATCTTACAGATTTTTCCAGTTAACCATCAATTTGCTTTTAGGTGGGTGATGATGCAGCTGCTGCCAGCCTGTAATGGAATCTCAGCATACCTCAGATGTTTGGGCATTGAGGCATTGCAGTTTTGCACATAATTTTTCAGGCAGATTTTTTTTCTTAAGGCTCTGGCCTTACTTATGATGCCACTCTGGGCTTCTGCGATGGCTCGTGATGTCGCCGGTTTGTTGCACAAATTAGATGCAGGTAGTATACAATGAAGGCAGTACTGACTCTTGAATCAACTTCTGCAAGCTATAAAAACGAAAGAAGTAAATGGGAATCTGTCTTATACCCCAAAGCTCCTAGAAGTTAGCAATGATTTTTTTTTTAAGGCAGGTCTCTTCGTTTCATTGGACTTGTTTTCTTTGTAGTTTTTTTTTTATTACCATGGGTTAAATACATATAATAATAATTGGTTTTCTTTCTTTTTTGTTATTTTTTGAGACAGGATTTTTCTGTATAGTACTAACCCTCACTAGAACTCACTCTGTAGACCAGGCTAGCCTCAGAGATTCACCTGTCACTCCCTCCTAAGTGCTGGGATTATAAGTGAGCACCACCATGCCTAGCTTGGTTTAACATTTTAAATAAATGTACTTAATGTATTTTGATATATTCATCCCTCCTTTCTTCCCCCTAGTCCCTATTCTCATTCCTGCCGATCTCTTTATTATTTCAACTAGTCCCTTTTCTACTTCTATGTCTGCCCCTTCCCCAAAACCCAGTGAGTTTCCTTAGGCACATTCACAGAAGTATGATTACCCACCTGTAACTGCCTGTGGATCTTCAGGGATGGGTGTGACTTCACATGCCCTTTCGTGATAAGATGTTAACTCAAATCTTATGCAGGTCTCATGTGTGTAATCACAGGTGCTGGGAGCTCATGACTGCAATGACCATCCTGGATGGCAGCATTTCACAACCCTCCTCCACATCTTCTAGCTCTTATGGTCTTTCTGCCCTCTCTTTTTGATGTTCTTGGTGCCTTGGAGGAGATGATATAGATGTTTCATTTAAGGCTGAACAGTCACAGACACTTACTCTTGGCACTTTGGCCAGTTAAAAGTCCACAATTGCTGCTAAGCACAGCATAAAGAAGCTCCTCTGACCAAAGCTGAGAGCAGTATTTATATGTGGGGGTGTACACTTAATTTGAAGGCAACTTGATAGGCATATCACTGGACTTCAGTTTAATAGTCTGTGTTGTGTTAGCCCTGTTTTCTCTCCACAGTCTACTAGGGATAGTAGGCTGTAGTACAGAACAGAATTCACAGCCTTTAGAATTTTTTTTTTATCCAAAATGTGTTTATTGGGATAATTTCCCAGTTATCTTGATTCATGATGCTTTTAGTGCACCTCGGTTCTACCATACTCCCAGACCTCTTGGGTGTAGTCAATGACTGTGTTCTTCAGCTTAAGGGTTTCTTAAGGTCAGCGTTGAGGAATACTAGCTTAGGTCTTATAAGAAGGATGTCTAATACCAAAGGGAGCACATTTTTATTTCTCTCGGAGAGGGAGCCATTTCTCAGCTTTATAAGGAATCTACTCACTGGAGCCACAGAGGTTTGTTCCTAGAACAAAGAGCTAGATACTTTTCTTTAACTTGGAAAGCAAGGTCTTTCCTCTCTCCAGCCCAGCACCACCTGAAATAGACTTCTTGGTGACTATAAACATTGGAAGTGAGTAATTTCTCTCGCAGGTTCTTTGTTTTTAGATTCGAAAATGGGGCCAGGTGTTGTCTGAACAAATGGCTCCCATCACTCCATAGACCTGAATTGGAGATTTCTTTGTAGCCTATAGTCACAGGTTTTCTCTTTTGTCCTTTATTCTTTTTCAGTATCAGTTCTGACTTCAGACTGCATTTCCTTCCTCCCATATCCGCACTTTGGAACTTCAGCATAGGCTGAGAGACTGCTCATCTCTCCAAGCTCAAGAGCTTAAGGAAGTGGAAAATTCATACCGATTTGATTTCCCTCTGCTTACAAAAGAAGAGCCAGTGCTCATATTAAAATCCCTTTCAGTCCTAGGTTTTCTGAGCCGCCACAACTGGCCTTTTGGTTTAGGTAAAAGCCAATTGTTGCTTTATCAGTTCTGTTCCTTTCATGCTCTACTCCTTCAGTACCTAGACATGTTAGTCCGGTAGCCTATCCTATCTTCAGTGGGTCTTTTTCTTTCTCTAGGATCTGAACAGTTTGGAACTCTTCCTCTTCCCACCAGTTGCATTTCAATCACAACTCTGAAAATGTATTGAAAATCAGAGTTATTACTTGGGTCCTATGTTTAATGTAGGACAAGAACTTAAGAAAAAAATCTTCCCATAAACAACCCTTCATGTGAGATCATTTGACAACTTTCCTCCCAATTAGATAATGAGGAAGTTGTGATCAGCAACACGAAGTATACTGGCTGCAAGTTACAGATAAAAGATTTTTGTTAAGATTTCCTGATATGTGACATCTACAAAGAGAAAGTGTGATATCTTAGGAATGTGGCTTCTCCTCAGGGTGGTATTGTATGAGGTAGTCCCATGAAGGTATTGGTTTGTTTTCTACAAGGAACTTTGACAACTCTGGGTTCTTGTTTATGTCTCTAGTTAAGTCTCTTAGATTTCATACTTAACCCACCATAAACTTTTATTTCCATCCTTTTATACCTAAAAGAAAAGATTAGGACTCTGTGATACCATCCTGACTTCATCAGGATATGGCTTAGCTTTAGTGTGGCCACCTCTAGTCTTAGGCATGTTGGTGTGGAGCCTACAACTGGACCATCAATATGCTAGTGTCAGGTCCTGGAGATCAGACTCTATCTGTCTTTTCCTTGCAGGCTTCTTTTTCTGCCTTCTATTCATTCAAAAGGTGCTGGGCAATACAGGGCCCTTTAGCTTCTTCACAAGACAAAGGATGGCCCCAACATATTAGTATCTATAGGAGTTAACCTAAGAATCTTTGTCTACAGTCTCTAATCCATTCTGGGAGCAGACAGCTATATAGCATTGTAGAAGGGAGGCAGTGGCAGAATGTATGAGGATTGGCTTGATTTGGAAATAGGACATAAGCTAAATCTTGACTCTGTCACTCATTATCTGCATGTTGGGCATATTTCTTTTCTGGACTTTTAACTTCACTGTCTGTAAAGTGAGCCTCATTGTACTTCTGCCATAGAACCCTTTTGAGAATTGAAGATGATCATGGATGTAAGGTTCTTGGTGTGCACCAGAGTTCACAGTAGTACTTAGTAGGGAAAGAAACTGATAGCAATTCTTTCTTCTTTTTAAATTATATACTAAGGATATGTTAATTGCATAAAACAATGGATTTGTGACACTTTCATGCACATATATTTGGTGATAAAGACATTCCTTTTATCTTTGTCCTTTTCCTAAATAGTTTGTTCCCCTTCTACTTTCATGTTCTTTTAAAAAAAGACTAGCAGTACTTTAAAACCTTTAAGGATAGATTAGGTTGGTTCCACTTTTATGTTCTTTAATTCCTGGTAGATATTAAACCAGTTATTGTGTTGTCTTTTCCAGGTGGTGAAAACTATTGGTTTGAGGGAAGTTTGGTTCTTTGGTCTGCAGTACCAGGACACAAAAGCTTTCTCTACTTGGCTGAAACTCAATAAGAAGGTAATCACTTACTACTTAGAATTTTTTTCTAGGTAATAACATATGTTACCTAGCAAACCTGCGATAATCACTCATATATTGAACAAATCAACAAAGGGACCAATATTCACAGTGTTAGTTTCAAAAGTTGTATTGAAGGGAATGACCAGACTTAGCTGTCTGAAGTCAGACAAAGATTTCCAGGTTTATGGAGGATTGCTGCTTTCTGTAGACAAAAGATTGTTTCTCTTTTGTCTACATGGCTGGTTCTACACCCTCTTTTTTTTTTTATTTTGAGAAAAGGTTTCATATTCTAGACTGATCTCAAGCTCCATATGTAGCAGATAGTTACCTTGAACATCTGATCTTCTTGATTCCACTTTCAGAGTTTTGTCATTGCAGGTAGACCAACACTATAGTCCTATTTATTACTTTCATTGAAGTATAGGTAGAGGATTCAACCAAGGGAAAATAGTTGTTTTTTCAGTTTTGACTACTGAACAAGATCGTCAAGCCAAAGGAAGTGGAGACTCTTTAATTTAGATTTGTTTTGAACCAGAGCTTTTAGTAGTTTAATGTGTTGAGATACCTTTCTTTCAAACTTGAGATCTATGGGATTGCCAGAGAGAGCCCCAAGTAGTATCTCTGGAGACACCTGGCAGACTCCCCCCTCTTTATATCCTCAAACTGGCTAACGATTGACTTTAGAGGACTTAATACTGTGCTGTGGCTAAGTTTGCTAATTGTATCTGGAGGTGGGTATCTCACTTTCTGCTTCAAAGAATCTTGTTTTGCTAAAGAGTGAAAACTTTGTAAATTATACTTATTTACTATGTTATATTTATATTTACTATGCCTGTCCATGTGAATGTGTGTATGCATACATGCATGCCATGGTATAAATGTCAATTCTCTTTTCCACTTTGTCAGTCCCCAGGATGTAAATGAGTTTTGGAAGCAAATGCCTGTACCCTCTGAGTCATGTTGCTGACCCCCAAAGTAGCACATTTGCTGGATAAATTAGGAGCCATTTTCAGGTTTAGAAGGTCATCTGGTTTATGGTCTAACCTAGCCAATTCTGAGCCTTCAACCAGACTTGTTATTCTCTGATAGTTTGTAGAGTTGGAGGACACTTGAAAGAGGAGCCTTAGGAGCAGGAGAGATGGATTAACTGTTAAGAACACTTGACTGTTGACTGTTCTAGCAGAAGTGGGTTCAATTCCTAGCATTGACATAGCAGCTCACACCTGTCTGTAATTCTAATTCCAGGAAATCTGATGCCCTTAACTGGTCAATGTAGGTGCTAGGCATGCATATGTGTCCACACACAGAAAAATAAAATAAAATAAAATAAGTTTTCCAAAAGAAACTGAAAAGAAGAAGAAGAAGAACATTCTTAAATCTACCCTCAGAATTTGAGATCAGTGATATTGTCAGATAGTGGTGGCTTCTGTCATCAGTGTGTAGTATAAATTTTTTAAGAAGAAAATTCTCAAGAGGAAGAAATGTTTATAAGATTCCCCAATGAAAGTAATACTTTTGTTTTTTTTTTAATTGTTTGTTTGCTTTTTTAAAAATTTAGTTATGAGTATTGCCTCCCAGCCTTAGGAGATTACCCACACTGACAGCCTTTCAGAGTCCTCTAACTGCCTTACAGATGCTCTCCCATCATCACAGTCTGTTCTGGGGGAGCCTTTGTAACCTCCTTGCTCCTCCTAGGTGACTGCACAGGATGTGCGGAAGGAAACTCCATTGCTCTTCAAGTTCCGGGCCAAGTTCTACCCAGAGGATGTATCTGAAGAACTGATCCAGGATATCACCCAGCGCCTGTTCTTTCTGCAAGTGAAGGAGGGCATTCTCAATGATGACATTTATTGTCCACCTGAAACTGCTGTGCTGTTGGCTTCCTATGCAGTCCAGTCTAAGTATGGTGACTTCAATAAGGAAGTGCACAAGTCTGGCTACCTGGCTGGAGATAAATTACTGCCCCAAAGGTGAGGTGGTACCCTGGGCTCCTTTGACCTGGGTAAAGTGTGTAGTGGGTAACAGACAACGCTGAATAGTCCCCACTCCATAGGGGCTGCCAGATAAGTTTTTTTTTTCCCATTGACTTCTTTCTAAAGACTGTATTGTGCTGCTGAGAGAGACACATTTGCATATACTATTGTATCCTATTCTATTTCGGGTCCTCAAAAAGCTCTTTTCCCCTTTTGCTCCTTGATATCAAATCTCCATTACCCTGGGGATAGGTGTAGAAGCAAAGATGAGTTGATTTGTTTTGTCCTCTCCCCTGGTTCCATTTCTCTTTCACTGATGAGATTTTATTTTAGAAATTCACAGGAGAGAAAGAGAGAGAGAGAGAGAGAGAGAGAGAGAGAGAATGCAAACCATGAGTACCATTGTACAGTTTTCTGATTTTGTAAACTTTGAAGGTGAAAGCTTTTAAACACTTGATATTTTTATTTTAGCATCATGACAATGCTAAATAAACAAGGAAAACGTTGTCCTTATTTTCTGGCTCACGAAATACAGAGGTACTGATGCTGATTTGCCCCATCTCCCATAGCAGATTTTCTTTTGGCAGTACTGATCTGATTCCCCAATTTCTTGAATTTTTTTTTTTAATGCACAAGGGGTTTGTTTAATTTTGTATCAGATGGCCATTTGTTTCTACAGGCTTTTAGATTAGAATAGGAAAAGAAAAATTAAGCTTGAGCTGTGGTGTGTACATACTCCACAGATGGTATTAGGCATGGTAATTGTGCCCTGGGACTCTTTCATAGTCAGTGGC
>NC_045030.1:96761657-96766605 GCF_008632895.1 Mastomys coucha
CTGGAACTCACTCTGTAGACCAGGATGGCCTAGAACTCATAAATCTGCCTGCCTCTGCCTCCCAAGTGCTGGGTGGGGATTAAAGGCGTGCGCCACCATCGCCTGGCGAGACGGCGTATTTAAAGCAGTCCTTGTTTAACAATCTAGTAGAACTATGGGTTGGGCCTCGTGGTTTCCCTCAGAGTATTTTGTGACTACTTCCCTGCTCTGTATGCAAAGCTGTCTTATAAACACCAACTGTTGACTCTAAAAGGATCTAGGAGAGAATATTTCTGCCTGTTTTTACTGTTAGCCCCTCATCACAGACTACTATGTATTCTTGTTGAGCTTGGAGATGCAACACATTATTAGCATTGTGGTTAATGGTATAAAGAGGATCTGGCCTGTTTTATTAATTTTTCTTATCCCAGAACTTGGTGGGGTGGGGGGTGTGAGGCAGTAGAGCTCTCTTGAGTTTGAGGCTAGCCTGGTCTACATAATGAGTTCAGGACAGGAGAGCTATATATAACAGAGAGAACCCATATCAAACAAACAAACAGACCCTGCCTCAAACAAACAAACAAATAGGTGACTAAAGAGGATAATTCCATTGTTCTGTTTGGTCATCTGTTCTTGGAGTTCTTCTTTTAGGAAGTTCCCTATGTCTACCTCAGTGTGTTCTGGTCTGATTTTCAGTATGAATCCAGCAATACATCAGTGAGCTAACTTCACATTTGTATCAACTCCATAGAGAGCTAAGTGAGCTTCCCTTCCTTCCTGCCTATGGTCTGTGCTTTATTGACCACTTACTGTTTTTCTAGAGTCTTGGAGCAGCACAAACTCAACAAGGACCAGTGGGAAGAGCGGATCCAGGTGTGGCATGAGGAACACCGGGGCATGCTCAGGTAAGCCTCCCCTAACAGCCATGGGCTTCACTGTCCTTGTAAGGAAAACGAGGATTGTGTCTACAAAGAAAAGGCAAATTATCAGGTGCATTGTTGGATATTAAGAAAGAGAGACTAGGGATGATTTTGACACTTAAATATAGAAGGCAACCCTGAATCATTGTAAGACTATGATTTATTTTAGGCACTTTTTAAATCCATAAGAGCAAAGTATTAATGCAAAGGACTATAACTTGAAAAAAACATTAACATCAGGACTTTATTTTTTATTATTTTTATTTTTATGCCCTCTCTGTCTCTGTCTCTGTCTCTGTCTCTGTCTGTCTGTCTGTCTGTCTGTCTGTCTGTCTGTCTCTCTCTCTCTCTCTGTGTGTGTGTGTGTGTGTGTCCGAATGTGTACACCTCTGCTTTATGCCAGGGTGCACATGTGGAGGCCAGACCAACTTTTGGGAGTCTGTTTTCTTCTACTCTACCGTGTAGGTCCCAGTCTGAGCTCAGGTTGTCAGGCTTGCTGGTCAATGCCGTGACCAGCTGACCCAACTTGACAGCCCTAGAAGTTCTTTTAAGAGATGATCTCATTATGTAGCCTAGTTTGATCTTGAATACACAGTACAGGCGGTTCTAGGATTACAGGCATGTTCCACCACTCCCTACATCTTAAACAGCTCTGAGTGCAATGAAAAGGAAGGAAGATCAGGGTTTCCAGGAAGTTTCTGGGCTATCTTGTTGTTGTTCCCCTAAAAACAAATGGGAAAGAAGCTCTCTAAATACTGTAAAAGCATTTTATAGCTGTCTAGTTGAGGAAGAAATTTCATTTTTAAGAGGATGACGCAATGCAGAGGAAGGAAATACAGTTTCTATAACAGCTAATATTCCAGAGGCCAACAAGGCACAGACTGTTCTTATTCTTTAGGCTACTGTCAGCAGTTTTTATTTAATAGAAATAATGTGTTTTCTTGTTACTAATCACTTGCTTAAGTTCTATCCATTTCCTAATCCTGCTACCAAGACCATTGTCAGAAACAGAGAGCAAGCTGGCTTTCCATGCTGCTGGGTCTGCTAAGGAAGCTCTACTTTGTGATGATACTCCGATACTCCTCTCCTATTCTGTATCATATATATAGGGAGGATGCTGTCCTGGAATATCTCAAGATTGCTCAGGACCTGGAGATGTATGGTGTGAACTATTTTAGCATCAAGAACAAGAAAGGCTCAGAGCTGTGGCTGGGCGTGGATGCCTTGGGTCTCAACATCTATGAGCAGAATGACAGGTATGCTTTGGACTTCTCTCAGTTATTTGAATCGCTCTTAAACATAGGCATCATCCCTTACCACAGAGCAAGACTATACCACTTGAGTCTTACCTCAATGATTTTTCTACCTGATTAGGTCCCGCCAAGATGATTGTACACCTTCCTTCATCCTGTATTGACGAGAGTACTATCTCTATTATGATAGCCACTAGATACATGTGACTATTGAACATTTGACATGTCGTTACAACTGAGATATGTCATAAACAAAACCTGCATGTCACATTTTCAAGAACTGTTATGAGAAAAAAAATGTCTTGTTAATCATCTTTCTGTATCTATGACAGGATACCTGGGAGAAGTCAACTTAAAGGAGGAAAGATAGGTTTTGGCTTGTACTTTCAGGATTTTCAGTCTGAATTTCCTTGATGCCACTGTGTTGGGCCTGAATTGAGGTAGAATTTCATGGTGGAGAGCATGTAGTTGCTCACATGCTGGCGTCTGGGAAATGGAGAGTGAAAGGGGAAGGGAGTGGAGTCTCAATGACTTCTTTGAGGGCATGCCCCCAATAATCTACTTCCTCCAGCAAGGCCCTGCTCAAAAAGTTCTGCCACCACTAATAACACCATTTTTCTGACAACCTAGCCTTCAACAAATGGCCTTTTGGGAGACATTTAATATGTAAACCATGCTGGGTCTGGTGATACATGTCTGTTGTCCTAGCACTCAGGAGGGGCAGATAGCAAGAATCAGGAGTTCAAGGTCAGCTTTAGCTTCATAGATAATTCATGGCTGTTTTAGTTTAGAGTTATAATTGCTGTGATGAAACACCATGACCAAAAGCAACTTGGGGAGGAAAGGGTTTATTTTAATCACACTTCATCATGAAAAGCAGTGAGGGCAGAAACTCAAGCGCAGCAGGAATCTAGAGGCAGGAACTGAGGCAAAGGCCATGAAGGAGTACTGCTTAGGCTTGCTTCTCATGGCTTGTTCGGACTGCTTTCTTATGGAACCCAACACTACCAGCCCAGGGATGGCATCACCCACAAAGTGGTGGGCCCTCCATCAATTACTAAATTAAAATAATGCCCTCCCTACAGCCTGATCTTACACAGGCATTTCTTTTTCTGTTGAGGTTCTGCCCTTTCAGATGACTGTAGCTTGTGTCAAGATGACATAAAACTAGCCAGCACACTGGCTATTCTGGGTTGTGTGAGACCTTGTCCCATTCCCTTTCCTAGTCAAATATAATTCAAACCACAGTAATGTAAAATGTGTAAAATGTGTATATAATATATTTTTAAAATGTTGACTTATATGCTCAATGATAGTATTAGTATTTATCGAGTTAGTTAAACCTTCATAATTAAGTCATTATATTTCCTTTTTATCCATTTTCGTATAGCTACTAGAATTTATAAATGTTACCTTAATTATAATTTTTGGAGAGTGCTGACCTAGAATCTATTTTGTCAGGGTTCATAACATCTAAGTCCCATGTTATGCTTAAGTGACTTTTAGCCTATAAGCCTTGCTATCATATTGTCTTATGGCTTATTTTCCTCTTGGTCTGCTCTTGGTAAGGATGAAATCATCAGATTGTTGTTCCTGAATCTTAGGGCTCATTACTTATCTTCTAAGCTTAACAATTTTATATAGAAGGTTTTCGATTAAGTAGGACCGCAGATGCTCTGGAAGGTTCTTACAAGGTAATTGCTTTAACTCCAAGTGGAACAAAACAACTGGCAATAAGTGATAACAGTAGCTGAGTTGACAATAGGTCTATCTCCTTAAGGGAGAGGTTTGTGTTATGGGATAGAGTGGGGTGGGTGGTAGTGAGGGCAAGGCACTAAGTCTGTTGCCTTCTTGCTTTGCCTCTGCCATGATGTTGTTGGCCTCTGTTCCTACAGACTGACTCCTAAGATTGGTTTCCCTTGGAGTGAAATCAGGAATATCTCTTTTAATGATAAGAAATTTGTCATCAAGCCTATTGACAAAAAGGCCCCGGTGAGTGACTTCTCCTTCTGACTATTTGCAGCAGGGTTTTTTTTTTTCTCCAAGGTTTAGGTAATATTAAGAGCAAACATGTCATTGGATTTTTCCTTCTCTCCATTTTCTGTGGTGTGTAACATGTACAAATGAACAGGAAGCACAAATGGAAAGTAAAATGTAAGGGGAAGTTGATGCTGAGAAATGGCCAGGTGATATTCTAGTACCAAACTCCCTCTGGAGGAGGGCAAGCTACAGGCAGCCCTAAGTGCTGTGTTTGCCCATTGCCTCACCTTCCTAAGCATCCAGAATGTACTCTTTGTATAGTGGGCTTATGTTTAATTGTGGAAAAATGGCTGACCTAGGAGTTCAAACCCAAAGATGGATGACATTACAGATTTACCTTTTAAGACTTTTAATAAGAGATGATGAAACGCTTACTCTCTCTCTGTTTCTTTACCCACAAGTTTTTAAGTCAAGGTTTCATAGTCTGGCCTTAACTTAAAGCAACCTTTCTGCCTTTGGCCTCTGAGTGCTGGGATGACATGTGTGTTTCTATATCCTCTAAATTTTGCCTTTTTATTCTTATATTTAGTTTATTAATTTATATAGTGTGTGACAATAATTAAAGAAGAGATAATGAAATTTGGGGAAAACATAAGGAAGTAGGAATAATGTATTAGTGCTCATGTAGTAGTTTCTGAATAAAACAAATAAAAAGCCAGCAGAGGTTAAAGGCTTTTATTTTATTTTATTTTTTTATTAGATATTTTCTTTATTTATATGTAAATTTCTCCTTTCACAGTTTCCCCTCCAAAAAAC
>NC_045030.1:96767246-96776481 GCF_008632895.1 Mastomys coucha
AGATTTTATTTATTATTATACATAGTATTCTGTAGCTATCTTTAGACACACCAGAAGAGGGTATCAGACCTTATGATGGGTGGTTGTGAGCCACCATGTGGTTGCTGGGATTTGAACTCATGACCTTCGGAAGAGTAGTCAGTGCTCTTACCCGCTGAGCCATCTCACCAGCCCAAATTCATTGTTCTTAATAGCTGAGTAGTACTCCATTGTGTAGATGTACCACAATTTCTGTCTCCACTCCTCGGTTGAGGGACATCTGGGTTGTTTCCAGGTTCTGGCTATTATAAATAAGGCTGCTATGAACATGGTGGAGCATGTGTCCTTGTTACATGTTAGAGTATGTTCTGGGTATATGCCCAGGAGTGGTATAGCTGGGTCCTCCGGCAGAACTATGTCCAATTTCTGGAGGAACCGCCAAACTGATTTCCAGAGTGGTTGTGAGGTTAAAGGCTTTTAAACAAATAAGATAATTGAAGTTTAGGAAATTCAGATATTTGTGTACTTAACAGCCTGGCTTCCCATAACTAGAGCTCACTTATCAGAAATTACAGAAATGGTTTAGAATCCCATGATGGACCGGTTGATTAGAGTATCAGTTATCTCATAGAAGAGGCCCTTTGAGATTCAGTAGTTAGATCTCTAGGTAGAGAGACATGGCATTGTATGTTCCCTTAAGTGTCAATCCAGTTGGGTCGGTCAGACCTGGCGAAGGAAGTGCTTCTCAGACAAGTGAATCCACACTAAGCTGTGATAAATAAATAGTAGGAATAAGTATCTCTTCAATGAGATGGTATATTTTTTCTTCCTGGCGTTTCTCCTCCATAGTTTAGTCCCTATGAGCTGCCATGGGGTTCTGTTGGATCTGTTCACCTTACTGTATCCTGACATAGAAAAACAACGTTCCCTTCCCTTGTCTTCTGTAGTTTTGTCTTGATTGCTGACTAGAACCTATGTATACTTTCTGTGGTGCTTTTGGCTTTTTCACACTTTCTGTTAAGATCTCCCTCCCAGCAGTGCAGTTACTTTCCCACCATGTGGCTGACTTCCATACTGACTTAACTCAAAGATTGTGGCCTCTTAAGCTCCAACCTGTGAATCAATAATAAACTTATTTTGAAAACCAAAACAAAATACTATTGCAGAAAAAGACACTTCTAAGAAAGTATTTTAGTATATTATTTTTAGACTTATTTTTCATAGTTATTTATTTATTTATTTATTTATTTATTTATTTATTTATTTTGTGGAGCAAATGAAAAGGTATGCATTCCATGGTGTACGTGTGGAGGTCAGAGGACAACTTGCTAGATAGAGTTGTTTTTCTTTCACTATGTTGTTTTTGAGGATCAAACTCTTATTGTTAAGCCTGATACCTTTACTTTCTGAGCCATCTTGCTGGCTCCAGGGGGCTTTTCATGAGCTGAGTTGGAGAAAAACTGTGGTTTGGAGGAAAGAGTACTGGTGTCAAAGATAAGAATCATGGGTTCTAGTCTGGAGCCTACCACTACTCTGATTCCTGACTCTGTGAAAAATAATTTCCTTACTCTGGTAATTAGTACTCCCACTGGGATACAAGTTGAATTACACCATCTTTCCAATTCTTTTGAACTTAGCTTTTCAGAAAGCTTTCCTCAAAATTTTAATTTTTAAATTTTATTATTATTGGTATGTGTGGACATGCATGTGCATGCTCGAGGGCATATGCCAGCCATCGTGCTGGCCCTAAAACCTCAACTTCTGTTTTCCCTTCAGGACTTTGTGTTCTATGCTCCTCGGCTTCGGATTAACAAGAGGATCTTGGCCCTGTGCATGGGAAATCATGAGCTGTACATGCGTCGTCGCAAGCCTGACACCATTGAGGTGCAGCAGATGAAGGCACAGGCTCGGGAAGAGAAGCACCAGAAGCAGATGGAACGGTAGGTGCTACATATAGTGCTGGAATTAGGACTAGGGTAGTGGTAAGGAAGCTTTTAAAGGTTCCTAGCTTGCTTAGGGAGTGAAGTCAGCCCAGGACAAGGGACTTGTGAATTGGAAGGGAGGACACCCCATATATTCAGTCTCAGCACAGACAATTGTTGCTTCTGAGAAACAGGCATCAGAAATCTTGGATTTCAGAGGTTGCAAGAGGGAGGAGCCTTTCATAGTTTCCTATTGTCTATTGACATTACTGTAGTAGGTACATTATGGGTTGCTGTCAGTTAACTGACAAATAGAATGGTAGTAGTTGAAAAGTCTGTGCACAGTTGTACTTGGCTTGAGCAGAAACAGGCAGAGCCCTCAGAATTTCCCCTACAACGTCCTTAGTGTATTCAGTGTAATCTGAGAGTTAGCAGCAAGAAAGGTAGGAACTGAGATTCCGATCTTAGACTTCCTGATCAGTATCTTAGGATTCCAGGATGTTACTTATTCAAAGAAGATAGACAGTCAATAACATGAAAATATCTGTAATCATTATGGAAATGCAAATGAAAACCATAATCAGTTACCATTTTATGCTTATTAGTGCAAATATAAGAAATAAAATGGAAATCTAAGTACTGATGATGTTCTGAAAGAATTAGGAATTCATGTATATTACTGGTGGGAGTATAAAGTGGTAGAAACTAGTTCTTCAAAAAGTTAAAATACAGAATTAGTATATAATCTTGCAGTCCCATTCCTAGGTAAAGTAACTCTCAAAATTAAAAATGGATGTGCAAAAAATGTATGTGCACACATGTTCACAGTACCATTTTACAGACACTTAAATGGTAGAAAATAATGTAGTATATACCAAGAGATCAATGGATAAATTATAAATGTACATAATAGAATGTATCTTCTAAAAAGGATTTTGGTTTTAATTGTGTGCTTGTGAATGCACGTGCATGAATGAGCACATTCCTGGAGTACAGGTGCATGTAGAGAGGCCACAATTGCTCATCTGATACCCTGAAGCTGAGGTTAAAGGTGGCTGTGAGCCACTGGATGCGGAGGCTTAGAACCAAACTCTGATCATCTTTAAGACCAGCAATGGCTTTTAAACACTAATCTATCTCTCCATTCCGTAGAATATATTTTAATCTAGTTTATGTTGTTATAATAAATGACCTAACGCTGAGTACTTCAAAAAATAAAAAGGGTTACTTTTACTCATGTTTTTTGGATGCCGAGAAATCCAAGATAGGATGGCCACATCTGTCAAGAGCCCCATATTGCACTGTAATACAGAGGACATGAGGATTCAGAAGAGAGTTGATTGTGTGACAACCTCTTCTCATAAGAAGAGAACCATCTTGTGAAACTTAACTCCTCCTCCTCAGCATCCTTTTTGAAAGTGGCTATCCTAATCATCTTCCATTCATGCCCATCTAATAAAAGTTCTGCTGCCTTTCATTGCCTTTACACTAGCAACAGGGCCTCTAAAATGTGAACTTATATAGGAGACAAACCATAACAGAATAGTTTTTAATCCATCCATGCTGCAATGTGATATACTCTAAACATTATGCTTAGTGAAAAAAGTGTGAAGTATGACAAGTTATATATTGTATATTCTATTTATATGATATAATCCCCAAATACACACACACACACACACACACACACACACACACACACACATCAGTGTGTGTTGGTGGCTGTCAAGTTCTGGGAAAAGGAAAATGTGGAGAAATGACTTCATATATAATGATTTAGAAGCTAAGGATAGCTTAGCTTGGTGGCACAAAATTGTTATAAGTTCAAGGCTACACAAGCTTAAATAGTGAGACCCTGTCTTAATGTAAATAAAAACAAAACAATCATTTTTTTAATATTGAGCCTGATTCTAATGCATATAGGCACACACACAAATACATGTGTGCATACATGCACACATATATACAACACATATATAACTAAAGTTGACTTTACCCCCAAGCATTGGGGTTTAGACTCAAAACTCTGTGAATATGAGGCAAGTACTCTATAACTGAACTGTTTTGACAGCCCAGAGTTCTCATTTATTAAGGAAAATATTATCAAGATTTTGGGAATAGTTTACTGAACTAGGACAAACCCTGTTAAACCTCACAAAAAGAATGAGGGACATACATACACATATATGCTCACAGCATCTCACTCACAGTCTGAGCAGTGAAAAATTTCTCATCTTGTGAAGTTGATATTCTAGTAGGAGAAGATAGATAAAGTAAACAAATTATTTAGCATATGCAATTGTGAGATGTGGTATGGAAAAGTGTGTGCCAAGCATTCTGAAAAATCTCAGAGTGAAACATCTTGCAGAGGTGTAGGAATGCCTCCTAGGGGATGGAGAGATGGCTTAACAGTTAGGACCACTTAGTGCTCATGCACACAACCTAAGTTTGATTCCCAGGACCCACAAGGCAGTTTTCAACCATCTGTAACTCCACTTCCAAGGAATCTGGCACCTTCTTCTGGATGCCATGGACACTGCATACATGTTACACACTTACATATGCATAGGAAACACACACACACACAATAAAATAAATTAAAAATTAGTAAAGTCTTTAAAACAAAAAGAATGCTTCCTTCAATAGTTAGTGAGGCCAGAAAAAGCAAATACTTATTCTAGATCTGCACTCAAATCTGGGACGAGGGAACCTAGAGCTAGGGATGAAGGCAGGCAAGGTTACCCCTAGCCAATATTTGGAGCACAAAACCAAGACTTACCTTCCTATAAAGCTATAAGACAGTGTGCAAAGTTAGTAAGTCATGTTACATATGGAAGGCGGAGAGCAAGAGCAAAACCATCTAGTTGCTTACTTGCAGTAGCAGCATTCCCGTTTAAACCTCATGTGTTCAAGGTAAATGGACCGAAGCATGGAAACCTCTGTGGAACCATGGTGTGATTTCTAGATTGTATGAGAGTGTGGGAAGGCTGAGGCCTGACAGACTTCTTCCCTGGAACCTCTCAAGATTCCACGTAGCCTTGTGATCCAGTTATATCCTTTCTTCTTTTCTCTAGCGCTCTACTGGAAAATGAGAAGAAGAAGCGTGAGCTGGCCGAAAAAGAGAAGGAGAAGATTGAACGGGAGAAGGAAGAGCTGATGGAGAAGCTGAAGCAGATTGAGGAGCAGACTAAGAAGGCTCAGCAAGGTGAGGCTTGGATTCACTGTGGAAGTTGAGTCTCCCCAGAACCTCACCCTAAGGTGTACATTCTTCACCCCACCCCCACCCCCGAGCTACAGAACAAGACTATGCAGTCTAGGTATGGCACAGAATAGATAAAAAGTTTGTCAAGAAAAATCCTTAGAACCCTTGCCTACTGCACCCATGAAGTGGAAAATTCCCAGGAAGCAAGTTAGTGTGCCATCTTCATCTCTGAGCCCTTCATCAGTTTCCTGCTTTTCTACCAGAACTGGAAGAACAGACCCGCAGGGCCCTAGAACTTGAGCAGGAACGGAAGCGTGCCCAGAGTGAGGCTGAAAAGCTGGCCAAGGAGCGTCAAGAAGCTGAAGAAGCCAAGGAGGCTCTGCTGCAGGCTTCTCGGGACCAGAAGAAGACCCAAGAACAGCTGGTAAAGTTGAATCCTCGGCTGGGTTGTGTGCATACATTTTTCTTGCTTGACCCCATCCCTGGCTTACTGGTGTATAAATCCCTTTGCCTGCATACCTGTGTCTTTCTAGTTTGTTTGCATCCCAAAGATTTCTAATAGTAGATTCAAAAGCAAGCTGAGGCATCACTGGTATGGCACACAGTCTTTCATAGGCCTTGGCTCTTTCGTTTACTTTTTTTACATATAGATCTCAACCTGTAACCTAAGAAAGGAAAAGAGAAAGTACCTATTGGTGTTTCTTTAGCATCATTCCTTCTGTCCTTGTTTTCTTCTGTTTGTTCTTCCTTCCTTCCTTCCTTCCTTCCTTCCTTCCTTCCTTCCTTCCTTCCCTCCCTTTTCTTCCTCCTTTCTTCCTTTCTCTCTTTCTTTCTCTTTCCCTCTCTCTTTTTTCCTTCCTTTCTCTCTCTCTCTCTTTCTCTCTCTCTTTCTTTCTTTCTTTCTTTCTTTCTTTCTTTCTTTCTTTCTTTCTTTCTTTCTTTCTTTCTTTGCCTTGTGGAATTAAACCCCATACAGAATAATGTGACCAGATAAGCAAATTGGCAATCATGAAGGCCTAGAGATTGTCAAAGGTCACAGCTGTGTTTGATGAAGGTTTATAAACGTTTTTGTCTCCATTGGAAAGATTCCCTCCCTGAAATCATGTGTTAAGGTAGGGATCTGTGACTTGAGTTAAGAATCTATGGCTTAAAATAGTCCCTTCCTTTGGAGTGCGCTTGTGTCTCTCAGGAAAAAGGTGTCATGAGAAATCTGCTCAAGGGATAAGGGTATGCAGAAACTTTTCCACATTGTAGAGGTTTCCTATGATATTAGTATTTATTTATTCTGGTAGCAGTCTTTGTGGAAACCTAGGATAGCAGTGAAGGATTTGCTACTTCAAGCAGTTTCTTCCAAGCTTTACTGAGGCCCCACTGCATGGCAACATTAAGAGGGGAAGAAGGAAAGAAGAGAGACAGATGACCACTTGTCTGCCTTAAAGAGGCCTGTAGTATAGGAAGGGAGCTCTGACCTATGAAGGAGTAAAGGGTCGGGTAATTTGGTTAAAAGTCATTAGGGCAACAAGAAATGGAGCAGCCAGTTACCTACCAGTTCATCAGAGGAACTGGGGTTACAGGCATCTGGACCCGGAAAACCCAAAGGTCAAGCTCTCACAGGCTTCTAATATCCCTATAGGCTTCAGAAATGGCAGAGCTGACAGCACGGATCTCCCAGTTGGAAATGGCTCGAAAGAAGAAGGAAAGTGAGGCTGTGGAGTGGCAGCAAAAGGTAAGATGCAGAATCCAGGGCAAAACACTGTGGAGATACTGTGTTATATGTGTATATTCCAGTTTCTTACATTTCTTAGACTTAGACTCCTCAGTTTTTCGACACAAACCATTTTTATAGGCAGTGTGGGAGGAGGTGCTCAAAGCTTTCTCAGATACTTTAGAATCCCCCACTGCCCATGGGAAGTTGATAAAATCACTCCTATTGTACAATTAAAAAAAAAGCCAACTCAAGATCAAGCCAATCAAACTATTTGTCCTAACTGGTATCTAGCTCTTACTAGACATGTCTTTTGAGGTATGATTGGGTTGCCACAAGATACCTGAGCTGACCGCCAGTCCTTCTCTTTCTGTCACTGGACAGGCCCAGATGGTACAGGAAGATTTGGAGAAGACTCGCGCCGAGCTGAAGACTGCCATGAGTACACCTCATGTGGCAGAGCCTGCTGAGAATGAGCAGGATGAGCAAGATGAGAATGGAGCCGAGGCCAGTGCTGATCTGCGGGCTGATGCTATGGCCAAGGACCGCAGTGAGGAGGAACGTACCACTGAGGCAGAGAAGAATGAGCGTGTGCAGAAGCATCTTAAGGTAACCAGGCGGGGCCAACAACAGTCAAGGAGACTGTGTAATGAGTTACTAGCCTATTACTCTCCACTCTTATATTCAGAAAATACCTAGTTAACCCAACTACTACTTGAATATTTGGAATATTATTCTGATCTACTCTCAGGAGATAACCATCATTCATTTATCCTATAATGTGTTTATGTGGTACATGTTCGCATTCCTGCACGTGCCTACGGATTATATGTCTAGGAAAGAGGAAAAAACAATTTTTAAAAAAAAGAAAAAAATCTGCTCCAAGAAGTGGGATTCAAATGAGATAAAGCCATTGACCCCTGACTCATCTTGCATCCTCACAGGCCCTTACTTCAGAGCTGGCCAATGCCCGAGATGAGTCCAAGAAGACTGCCAATGACATGATCCATGCTGAGAACATGCGACTGGGACGAGACAAATACAAGACCCTGCGCCAGATCCGGCAGGGCAATACTAAACAGCGCATTGATGAGTTTGAGTCCATGTAGTGGGCGTTCAGCCTTCAGGGACCCCTCCTCCTTCTTCCTTGTCCCCACACTCCTATAATTTTGCCTAACTAACACTGTGCTGGAGCCACTAACTAGAAAAGCCTTGGAGCCATGCCAAACATTCAGTATAGCCATGGGACCAAACTTAGTTTCCCCATTCATATCCTCGGGCAAACAAATGGCCCACTGTGGTGCCAATGGAATCTCCTTTCCCTTCTTTGTCACACTCATTCAACCTAGCTCTCTAGAGTAGAGCATTTCCCCAGCTCAGAGGCTCATTCCTTTTGGTTTGACAAGCACCACCTCCCCACATATATTTACTGCTGTCCTCTTGGACTCAAGTGTGAAGTAGGTTAACAGCTAGCTCCCATTCCTTGCCTTTTTCCCCAGTCTTGTGATTTGCAAAGTCTTGGGGTATTGTGTTGTTTAGGGACAGAAGTACGCACTTGGCTTTATCATTTAGTATATCAGCTGATATCTTAATGTCTACCCCTTTTACAGTTATTTAGGCTTTGTAATGATTGGAGGGTAAAAGAGATGTTTAGCCATTCTTATTTCTTCTACCTCC
The DNA here is from genome assembly GCF_008632895.1 of Mastomys coucha. Classification (NCBI taxonomy): domain Eukaryota; kingdom Metazoa; phylum Chordata; class Mammalia; order Rodentia; family Muridae; genus Mastomys; species Mastomys coucha. Next base: position 96,775,732 of record NC_045030.1, read on the forward strand.
CGTATTGGATTGGACCTATTACAAATTCAGTCCCAGTGGACCTTGTCTCTGTGTTTAGGGACTTAGTTGCTAATCAAGAAGGGATGAGGGGATAAAGGAAATAGTGCATTCAAAACATTCATAAACAACCTAGAAAGCCCCTTGCTCCAGCGCATCATGGGAACCTTTCTTCTCTTGAGTGAGGTCTACCATCAGGGCTACCCCTGTCCATGATAGTCCAGGTTCTTGATTCCTTTTCTAAATCTGTCCCTACCCTCTCCAATCTCCAGGTCCCTTCCAGCTAGGATAGAGATGATGAGTACCCTCAAACCTAGACAGTTGCATCTGAACTTGTTATGATAAAGGAGGAAACATTTTATGCCTGGCTTTAGTATTTTTCCTGCCAGGACTTCTAAACTACTTCCCTCGGAGCTGATTGGACCACTGTTCCTGCTTCACAGATACATAATATGACGAGGAAGAGTAGTCCTTGTCTCTCAGTCACCCAGCAATCCTTCCTCATCTTACCCAGTGCAAAGCAGGGTGAGTGGGTCCAGCTTCTGACAAATCTCTAACCCAGGTCTCATCACTCGTTGTGCTGTGATACATACAGAAAGCTGCTGGGTATTCTGGCCTTGTCCCTTCACACCCCCACATCTTTTTCTCCATTTTGGAGCAGCTGCTCCCTCTTTTTTTTGTCACATGTGTGCTCTTTTAATTTTTACCAGTATTATCTATTCAAGTGATACTTAACAATATTGGTTTCTATCT
>NC_045030.1:96776526-96785966 GCF_008632895.1 Mastomys coucha
TTTTTGGCTAACGCACTATTAGAGATACTAGTCTTGGGACAGGATCATTTTAGCTTCATTTTTTACTACCCTCACCCCATATCTGAGAAGAATATATTATATTAAAAATGATATTTTGCCAAAAACATTATGTAAGAAGATTCCAGTATTAGCGACTTAACTGTCACTATAGGTCATACAATCCATTTAAAATGTACTTAGTATTTGGTTTTATTGTTCCTGTTTGCCTTTTCTCCAGGGTTCAATCCCCAAAAGGCTGTCTTGTCCCTCCATGCAGTATCCCTAACCCAGAGCCTCCCTTGGCCCATGCCCCTTTTACTTAACCTTGGGGAATCTTATATGCATTGCTGTGAATTATATTGACACTCGGTGAGCTGTCCTATATTGGCTAAATTCAAACCTGGAATTGTAGGGGCAATCTAGCTGCATTAAGGGCAATAACCCACCCCACAGAGGCTGGGGAAAAGGTTAGGATTTATATTCAGGTTTTTTGTGTATTTTTGTTTTTTAAATAATTGTTTTGGAGGGGTTTATGCTCAATCTGTGTTCTATTTCAGTGCCAATAAAATTTAGGAAGACTTCACTATGACTCAGTCTTTCTGTATATTTTACTGTAATTTCTAGTCCATAGGCTACCCATCTTTGGTTCCGGTTTACCTTGACTTAGGTTCTAGTGGAAGAATGAATATAATTGTCCTCATCAGAATAGGAAGGAATGACTTTAAACACCATCAAGACAAGAGTAACCAGATTAAGTCCCAAGATTACAGGTATGATAGAGCTGACTGAACTATTTTTTTTTCTGCTTCTTGTCATGTTTTCTTGTAGAGGTTGGAGCAAAAGTACAAGTGTTAAAGCAGTGGTTCTCAACTTGTGGGTCATGACCTATCTGGCAAACTTCTATCTCCAAAAACCTTTATATTATGGTTCTTCACAGAAGCAAAATTACAGTTATGAAGTAACAGTGAAAATAATCTTATGGTTGGGTGGTCACCACAACATGAGGAACTGTATTAAAGGGGCACAGCATTTGGAAGGTTGAGAACCACTGTGTTAAAGGGTAAGACTCACAAGCCAGCATTTTGATGTGGCTTCAGGACTTGACATTAACCGGGTGATACTCCAAGGCTTCCTTGGCATACAAGCTTAGAAGCCGAGTAACCCAGGTTGACCTTAACTTGAAAATCCTCTCGCTTTTGCCTCCTCAGTGCTCAGAGTATAAGCATATGCCGTCAAGCACAGTGAGGCCCCTTGTCTCTGGCATGGACCTGGGAGGGTCAGCTCTTGTTCTGCCTTCTTGTCTGAAAGACCTCTGACTCATTTTATTCCCTACAACCCTTTAGTGCACTGCCAGTAAAAGACAGGGGAACTATCTTGGGTCCTATTACAGAAGGCAGTGGAGGATGCTGTGTGAAATGAAGGCCAATAGTATATGTGGTACTTGGAAGTTTATAAAGTATGTAAATTCTTTAGCTTAGATGTGGTTATCTTCAGTTTGCAGATGAGGATGAGATCCACATAACAACTTTCTATTTCTTGGACCTGACATTCCCACTTATTCCCTTTGTGGGAAGTAAAAATTTGCAAGGAAAACTAGTTTATCATACTTGCACTTTAAATTCTCAGAAAAATTCTTTGGCAACATTCCTGCTAGATATAATCCTTTAGAGATTAATTTTTCAAACAAAACTTTTTGCTTTTGAGACAAAGTACCAACTATGTTTCGAGTTTGAGGCTAGCCTGGACTACTTTATACTGTCTCAAAATATAAAACAAATAAACACATCCCCAAACAAAAAGGAACTAGGTCCAGTGGCACAGACTTGTAACCTAGCTACTCAGGAGACATAGGCAGAAAGATCACACACTCTTGACAATCCGGGGCTACATAATGAGTTCTGGGAAATCCTTGACTATTTCTTCTTGTTTTTCAAGACAGGGTCCCTCTGTGTAGCCCTGACTGTCCTGTAGACTAAGACTCTGTAGACCAAGCTAGCCTTGAGCTCAGAGATCTGCTTGCCTTTGCTTCCCAAGTGCTGGGATTAAAGGGGAACTATTTGATGAAAGGAAGGAAAGCAGATGAGGCGTACAGGAGGAGGGGAATGGATGAAAAAAAAAGTATATGGATGAATAAAAATACCACAAAGAATTTGTATGCTCACCAAAAAGTACTATTCAGGAAAATAAAAAGGCAAGAAGAGGGCTATCCATGTAACTCAGTGGTAGAATGCTTGTCAACAGGCACAAATCACCAGGTTCAACCTTTAGGGCTCAAGAAACAATATATATATATATATATATATATATATATATATATATATAGAAACAATACCTGAGTGTAGATAGGTTGAGGGTTTGAGATAAATTAGAGGTAATGGTGTAATATCCAGATCATTCTAGTGCCCCTTAAAAGATGCAGGAGATCTAATCAAATTAACGATCTAAGCAAATTAAACAAATTTGTTTAGATTAAAGATCTAAACAAATTAAAGGCTTTGAAGGTAGAACAGGAACCAAGGAATTTGAGTGACCGCTGCAAACTGCCCCCCTCCCCCCGTAGATAATACATTTAGGTTTTTTTGTTTATTTTGGTTCATTGGTTTGAGACAGGCTTTCAAACCATAACCCAGATTATCCTGGAACTTAACTATGTAGACCAAGCTGGCCTCAAATTTATGGCACTCCTTCTGCCCCTACCTCCCAAGTACAGTTATTACAAATGTGAGGGAACATCAGAGTTGCATTAGTGTTATTCCAAGATACTATTTCACACTGTTTTACGTTTTTAAAAGTGTTTCATTCTAGGAATGACAGTGTTGTAGAAATAAAGAATAGGTTAATGGTTTCCAATAGTTAAGGAATAAGGGAGAGAAGCTGACCGGGTGCTACAGCACTGTAATAACAGTCTTGGAGGTCAGCCTTGGTTACACAGTGAGTTTCAGTCTCATTTCAGACGTTTCCTGAAATAAATAAAAATAAATAAGTACAAAAAAGGAAGAGGGTAGAAAGTGTGCAGAATAGAGCTTGTGTGGGAATTAAGTGTGGCTATCGGAGGAACACATTCTGTATGCTGTGTTTTCTGTCATGACTGTCTCAATGTTATTATCTGGGTAGTGATTCATGATAATTTGTAAGATGCCACCACCAGATGGGCCTTAGTAACACACCTACGTACTTAGTGCCTTTGTCGTTTCTTTTTTTTTTAAAGATAATTTTATTTTCTGTATATGAATGTTTTGCCCACGTTTCTATCTGTGTACTTAGCAGAAATGAATGTCAGATCCCTTGAAACTGAAGTCACAGAAGGTTGTGGGGACTGTGGGGACTGAGACCCGAACCTGGGTCCTCTGCAAGAGCAGAAAGCACTCTTAACACACTGAGCCATCCCTGGCTCCTCTTTATTTCTTACAACTGCATATGAGTCTTTGATATGACTTAGGGTTTTTTTTTAAATGGGTGGGAAAGGGGAAGGAAGGGTAGGGTGAGCAGGAGCAAAGTCCCAACGACATACATAAAAATGTCATAATGAAACCTGTTATTTTCTACACTGTGTTGATAAACAGTGACTGCTTGTATCTGCTGAATGCCATGGCAATATTATATACAATAATGTCCATCTGGAAACATCTCAAACTTGGATGAAGAGAATAAACAAAACCCTGTGTACTTATACAATGATAAGTTATTTAGGAATATAAATAAGTGGACTAATGAAACATACATTTAGGTGAACTCACAGACGTTATGTTGTATAAAAGCAGGGAAAACGTAAATGAGACTATATGATGTGCTTCTCTTTTGATTTAAACATCAAGTTATATTTTAAAAGTACAGCATATACACATTTTATTATTGATAGAGCCCTGGTAATCCAGGTAAAACCCTGCAGCAGTATTAGAGCATGTGACTCATTTGCATTTAACTGTCAGAAGACAAATCCAGCATGGGTAATAAACACAGAGCAGAAATCCAACATTCAATACAATCCTAACAATGAGTCATTTCATGCAAAAATAGGTCAGAACTCTAAGTCAGAAGGCTGCTCTCTTGCTGTGTCTAATTAAAATTTTTGAAGCAGGAAGTGCAGTTAATGCTTGAAGTTTTAATTTCAACAAGAAATTCTGAAAATGCCTCAGCATCCCCAAGTGAAAGAAGGAAGCCAGCCTCATTGTCTATGTCTAAGGGAAACAGAGCTGGTTCCAAGCAGAGAGCAAGCGAGCTGTGCCTAAGATGGAATGTGGGTATCTCTCCTTAGAAAGTGCCATCTGGAAGATGGGGATGTGGGAGCCATGATGTCATTCCTCCATCTGTCCTTATGCCCATAAGCACACTTTAATCAACTGTCAATGACTGGATACTCAGATTTTGAATAGCAAATCGGGGGTGCAGCAGTGACAGAGAAAGAAATGTCAGTCATAAATTTCAGAAATTGCAACATGAGATTCTATTGCCTTTTAGAAAGAGAAATGACCATGTATAAACAAAAACGAGGGGTTGGGGTGGGGATAGACAGGATCCTGCATCTGCTTTTCATCAGCAGTCAAAACATGAGGAATCAGAGAGGCCAAGTTAACTGATGCGCCCTAGAATTTAAAAACTCCTGCATCTGGATGCCTAATTCAACCAAAGCAATTCTCTGAGGAATTTGAAATATACATCACCTGAAGTCAATGAAATCCACATGCCTGGGAAAACTTAAATCATTTCAAGGGGAAGCCTGATTTTAATGATTCCTTTATCTCTAAGGCATACTCCTGTGTAAATCTTTCATTTCTAGTTCATGTGTGCAGCCTTGAATAGGATTATCAAAAAGATCTCTCTGTCATCTTCATAGCCTGAAGGCATGGCTCAGGGCTTCAGGCTTGAGACATACCCATCACTACCCTGTACTTTTCAGGGAGGAAGCAGATCCTTCCCACAAGGCGCCAATTTAGGAGGCGCTTACCCAAATGCCTACAGTGTCCTGCGTCCATGGTCACTGAATACAGTGGGCTACCTACTAACTCTCAACCCTCAATATTTTTTCACTAACACTTAAAGCATCTGCAATGCTTGCAGCCCCACTGCCTGCTACCAGAAGGAAAACAACTCCTCAGTAGCTGCCATTCAGTTATTATTCTATTTACATGATATTCTAGAACAGATATGGTTTAGTGATACTAGGTTGGAGAGGTTGAGTGGGAAGGAACAATAAGAAACATTTCTTAGTGTGGGTCACAGTATGCTATTAGTATAGATAAAACTTTATTATGTTGAATGAAATACACCTTTTAAAAGAAGATGTCTGTTACTGAAAAAGTTGGAAAATACTTAGTACCTTGTTTCTCAGTGTATCATAATCATTTGGTACATTTGAAATAAATGCTGGGTGTGGTGTGTTCCAAGCTGGTTGTGGTGGCACATCCCAGAAATCTCAGGAGGCTGAGGCAGGAGGGTCACAGCTTCACAGTCTACTTGGACTATAAAGCAAGACACTATTGTAAAACCACTGTTCTAGGGTCTAGAGTAAAACCAAACTTGTATAGGTGGAGTTGTAGAGAGAGAAGTGACTCATCTATGTTCACAAAGCTGCTGGCCAGAGATCCACTTAGAATTCATTTTATCTTGGATCTTCTTACAATGCTGCCTTAACCTTGAAATTAGTGCTCCTTTACCAAACTTAATCATAATGTCTGTTATTACACCACACCTACTATCTGCTTTTACTTGAGATGCCCATGCAATCGCATCATTATATTCCATCTTGAAATCGGGAAGAAGCACTTTCCTGCATTTGAGGAGGTAGTAATGAACAGTCCCAGTCCTTCTTATGGTACCCTGATGTCCACAACATAACTCCAGCTCTCTTTTCACAGAATTATTATAGTCTTCCTATCATAATAAATGCTGAATATATTGCAGAGAGATTTAAATCCTTGAGCCAGGAGTGATTGTGCATCCCTTTAGTACCAACACTAGAGAGGCATAGCCATGTGGATCAGGGTGAGTTCCAGACCAGCCAGGGCTACAGAGTAAAACTTTGTCTCAACAAACAACAACAAAAATATCATCACATACTATTTTTTAATGTAAAATGATGTCATCATTTTAGAAGATGAGTTGGAAGTTCCTTAAAAACAATATAGGGGATAAAAGTTTGGCATAGTGATAGAAAACTTCCATAGCATGTATGAGACCATTGATTTTATTCTCTGAACCTTCAAAAGTTAAATGTAGTTACGATATAGCCTTGCAATTCCAGAGTATATATCCAAGAGAAGTAAAAATATATGTCAATAATAAAACTTACACACAAAAAATGCTTGCCTATCATATACAAAGATTTGGCTTTAAATTTTAGCACTGCAAAACCTTATATTAAAATATTAATAGTAGTAGTATTATAACCAAAGTGGACAAAATTTGAAATATCCATCAACTTGGATAAGTACAGGAAATCTGACAAGGACATTTCCTCAATTGAAGTTCCACTTTCCAGATACCTATAGCTTGTTTTGGGTTGACAAAAGGATACCAGGATGCTATTTCACCCCTTTTAACTGTTATCAAGAAAACTGACAACAAATGCAGGCCAGAATGTGAGGGAAAGTAAGCCCAGTTCATCACCGGTGGGAGTTCAAGCTAGTATATCCACTATGGAAGTCAGTATGGAGTGTTCTTCAAATATCAACAACAGAACTACTTATATCCCAGTTATACAACTCCTGAAGAATATGTCCAAAGAACTCTGTGTCCTATCACAGAGAAATGATTGCATCCATATATGCAATGGGTTGTATTCTAAGGTAAAGAAAACTGAAATTATGAAATTTGCTGGAAAATGGATCAGGAAGGTACTATATTAAACAAGGTAACCAAGACCCAGATTAGAAAAATACTGCATGCTCTCTCATATGAAGACTGTGTGTGTATGTGTGTGTGTGTAATATTCTATAAATGTGAATAAATGTTGTTGGTAAGGCCTAAAAAACTAGAAAGGAGACCAAAAGAGAATACAAAGATGTGCAAACGAGCAGAGATGGGTAAAAGATCACAGGTGACATGAAAGCTGAAAGGGACTGGTGATGGGAGACTCTAAGAGGCAGATAGATGGTTGAATATCATGAGGGGGAAGAAGATTCAACTAGAACAAACTTATTATTTGAAAATTCTATAGTGAAGCCTACTATTTTATACTACTTTAAAAGTAAAAGTAAATATGAGGTGTTTCATGTTGCAAGAGTGTCAGTCTAGCAGCAATTTGATACCATACATGGAAACAAAGAATACTCATAAATTATGCAACAAGTGATAGTACAAATTCATAATTCTTCTGTGCTTTTGTTTGATCACAGGCAGCAGCCTATAGAATTCAGGTATAGGAAAGGACTTTCTGAAGAAGTCTCCATTTGATCAGGGAATAAGGCTAATGGTTGACAAGTGGGAACTCATAAAACTAAAAAGTTTCTGTACGGGTAGGGAAACAATCTATTGAAGAGGAATCCTACAGAGAGGGAAAAAACATTCCCAGATATACTTCTGACAGAAGATTAATATCCCAAATACGCAGAGAACTCATAAAACAAAAAGAATTGAGGAAACAAATGGCCCAATTTTTTTTTAAAATGGGTTAGGCACCTAAACAGAGAGTTCTCAATAGAGGAAATAAAATTGGTTAAGGACTACATCAAAGGTTGTTCGCTATCCCTGGCAATTAGTGAATTGGGGATTAAGACAACTTTGAGATTTCATCTCACCCCAGTCAGAATGGCTAAGATCAACAAAACAATTGACAGCAATTGTAGATTTGGTTTAAGGGAGAGAGGAACCCTCATTTTCTGTAGCTGGGATTGCAAATTGGTGAGTTAATCTGCATATTAGTATATATAATCAGAAAATAAAAGTAAAAATGAATCTACCATGTGACCCACCAATATGACTCCTTGGAACATATGTAATGGATGCCATCTGTCTCCACAGATACTTGCTCAACCATATTCATTTCTGCCCTTCACAATAGCTAGGGAGTAAAAATAGTCTAAATATACTTCAAAAGATAAATGGATAATGGAAATGCAGTACATATACACAATGGTATACTAGTCAGTTGGGAAGAAAAGTGAAATCATGAAATGTACAGGTAAATGAATGGACCTAGAAAAGAATATACTGAGTGAGATCACACAGATCCAGAAAGACAAATGCTGCATGTCTTCTCTCATCTCTGGTTCCTATCCCCAAATCTCCAGATGTGAGTATAGAACATGGTATGATAGTATGAAGGTACCATACATGAGGAAGGGTTGGGAGGGGAATAGCAGGATACAGGTGATATGATGTAGGAAATGGAAAAACCATGAGGCAGATTCTAACTGGGTAGTGGGGAGGAAGGTCAGTACAGATGCAAGAGCAAGAAGGGAGAAATATCAGCAAAGTTGCTTGATAAAGCCTCAAGGAATCTTTTACAAATATTTATGTAAAACCGTACACAATACAGTTATGCACACACACACACACACACACACACACACACACACACACACAAGCTATTATGCAGCTAGTGCTGACAATACTCCCCATAAGAACCATAGATTAACAAGAACCCCAGTATAATGCACAAGAAATCTCTTTTAGAACAGTTGGTGTAAGCAGTCCAAAAGACACTTCAAGCAATGCAGACTATGGCTTTTGCTCTTGGCTGGCTATCAGAGCCTCCTTCTTGCAGCCTAGCTTTCATAGTTTCAGAAAAAAAATGTGTAAATTGCTAAGGGATGGAAGCTGTGACAGCTATGAACTACAACAGTGTTCAGCATGGCAAAGTAGACAGGTGCAGTAAGTGGTGCTCACATGGTGGTGCTATCTAGTACTAGAAACCTAGCCATCTTTCTGGTCATAGACATTAAAAGAGACTCTATTACTATCACTTTGCTAGACTAGTATAGTTCCTAAGTACATTCTAAATCTTATGCTTACAAAATAAGTGTAGCTACCACCCTTCATCAAAGAAGTTTCTCTTTATAGACAATGGAGATCATCACAGAAAACTGCAAATGGACACAATGCTGAGATCAGTGGATAATGGGAATTGTAGCCCCAATGCGTACATTTACATTATAGTTTGTGCATATATGGTTCATGGAACTTTACAGAAGAAGGGTGAAAGATTGTAAAAGCCAGAATACCAGGAAATCCACCATGATATAGTCTCTCATAGAAATGGCTGCATCAAAAAGATCTGAATGTTGGCATATTAATAGATATGCTAACACTGAAGGGGGCGTCCCACCTCTGAACTACAAACAACTGATGATTGCTAAGAATGTGTTAGCCCTTCTCAGGAGTGAACCCCCTAATTGGTTGTCCAAAATAAGTGAACAGCTTTGAAACCATATACACACAAACAAAAGTGTACCTAGCAGGTTGTATTTATATATTTGTGTACATGCACACACACACACACA
>NC_045030.1:96786291-96790443 GCF_008632895.1 Mastomys coucha
AGAAGGAGGCTAGTGATATGTATGACAGTAGTTAGAACATGGAAGGAGTTGGCAGGAGGGAGCTTGGGAAAGTCTGGGAGGAAGAAAGGGATGGGAATAAGTGGAGTAATTAAAAGTAAATGCAAAAGAAAACAATACTAAATTTACCTGACAAACAAAAATATGTATGATTTTATAAGCTACTGTACAAAACAAAACATTACACAATTTTTCAAGTATAAAAACCTATGTGTACTAATGAAAACTACATAAGTGTAATGGTGATGAGAAAATGAAGTTTATTGATAAAATAGGTACAGAGCAAAATGTATAAATACATATGGCTATATTATGTGCATCTATTGCCTACAATCCATTTATCTAGGTAACTTGCATACTCTGACAGACAACGTAAGTATTTTGATGAGATTGATGTAAACAGAATTCGTTTAAAGCATAAATATCTCTGGAAATTTTGTTTCACAGGTCTACATGGACAAACTGGAAATATGGTGCACTAGCTACTCTTCTCATTTCTGTATTCAAATATCTTACAAGAAGCAACTTAGAGGAGGAAGGATATTAGGATCACAGAGTCTCAATGGAGGGGATGTGGGGGCTTAGGCTCCATCTAGTGGTCATGGGTTGTAGAGTGATTTGCTATATCTCAACCTACCAGGGATCAGAGATTACAGTCCAGAATGGAGCCAGCTTTAATCCTCTATTCCTGTACCTATATCCTTGTATCTACAAGCTGGGTCCCATGTCCAAAGGATTCACCACATTCCCTAGCATCATCACCCTCTCAAGTTCAAAGATATGAACCTACAGGGGACATTTTATGTTCAATCCACCATATAGGGGAAACTACCACATGACACTCAGTTTATCCTTTTCTCTCATAAATTTGATGTCTCATATTTTGTTCAAAGTAAACATGATACCAGGTCATCTTTGCTGGATTTTATAAGAACTAAGATAGTAGTTTTTTTCATACCCAATTTATTTTCTAGGGATCCTCTCTGTCTCTGTCTTTGTCTATCTGTCTCTGTCTGTCTCTGTCTCTCTGTTTCTCTCTCTCTGTATCTCTCTGTCTCTCTCTGTCTCTATTTCTCTGTCTGTCTGTCTGTCTGTCTGTCTGTCTGTCTGTCTGTCTGTCTCTCTCTCTCTCTCTCTCTCTCTGTGTGATGCAGATTCCTTGGATGACTTCTTTAGTTTGGCTCAGAAGTATTCTTGAGAAGAACATCAGATTATCTTGTGGATAAAATCAGTCTTTGTCTTCTTTTAAAAATAATATTAATTTATTTTTATTTTATGCAAATTGATGTTTTACCTGAATGTATGTCTGAATGAGGGTGTCAGATCCCCTGGAACGGAAGTTACAGACAGTTGTGAGCTATCATGTGGGTGCTGGGAATTGAACTTGGGTCCTCTGGAAGAGCAGCTAGTGCTCTTAACTGCTGAGTCATCTCTCTAGACAGCTTGTTTTTCATTTTATAGTACTTGATGGAAAATATCATTGAAAGCTGGGGTATGCAGTTGCTTTAGATTTTGTTTCTGCTCTAACTCAGTAAAGTCTACCTTCACCATCATGATACGTTTCTATGTTCCTTTATCTGTGAGATGTATTGACAAAAGCAAACATAACAGACTTGAAGTTGTGCCCTGCTTTCTCCAGGCCAGGATACATAGCTCTCAATATGATTTTGACAATTATGTTGTCAAGGAGCTGGTTCATATGAGGAAATTTTTTTTTTCTGAGAAGAGTATGAATATTCTTAAGGATATTCCCTGATTACATTTATCATTCACAGTAAGCTTAAAGCACATTCATAATTACTCTAGAATTATTCTGAGTACATATGTAATCTATTGCTACTATATTTTTAAAGAGACAAACAAAAATAATGACTCCATTAGTAGTTAAACACTGTAATCTTGTTGTATGGGTATATATTTTACTTGTAAGGCTAAAAATACCCCATGTAGATAATAAATAGAAATTACTTTGGCGTACTTGGGAAAATTTTGTATTGCTATGACTAATGCCCAAACAAAGAAAAATTACATGAATGGTTTAAATTATAGGCATTCTTTAAAAAATAATATCCTTGTTAAAACAGAAAATACAAAAGGTAAGAAGTAATTTTAGCCCAGGGAAGGATGTAGGGCGATCTAACCTTATTAGTGGGAAAGAATTACGTATTCAGTCCAAACCAGAGTTACTGAATAACAAGCCAAACAGCACAAATTAACAATTTGTTCAAGATATGACTGTCAAGAGATAGCATGATGTACTCATAGGTGTTTTGAGGTTTGGGGCAATGGGAGCTATAGGTAACCATGATTAATTTTTTTAGTCCTTCTTTGTACCTTTATTGGGGATTTTAGAATTTCTATTACGCAAAAGACCTAGAAACAGGAAATCTAGTTACAGTGGTTGTGAACAGGTGGCTTGTCAGGAGGCTACATTTGCATATACAATTATACTCCTTGACTTAAAATTTGTATTTTGCTAGGGCAGTTTGAGGAAAGGCAGATGAACACTGTAGGTGAACAGAGTTTGATCTTGGAACATGGCTCCTAGCCTAGGAAAAACTACTTGAAACATGAAATGTTTATTGAACCCCACAGCAGGGTTGATTGAGAACACTTAGTATTTAGTCCTCCACTCTACTCTCTGCATACTACTTAACCAAGAAGGAGATTTCTTTATTATATGAGCTATTGTTAGTTGACCGCAGTTGGGAAAGGGATTGCAGCCTTTATTTTGGAATATGGCTGCTAGTAGGTTGGCCATGCTCCATGGACAGCTCCACATCTGTGTGCAGATAGCCAGTACTGATTGGATTCATTGGGCTATTTTTAAAGGAGGATATGGAAGGGAGGGAGATGTGTTGGAGTTGGGAAGAGTTTGAGAGGAGTGGTAAGTATAGATTATGATCAAAACATCATATATCGGGATGTACTGTATGAGAGAAGAATAAATATTTAAAAAGAGAAAAATGCATCATACATATGGATGAAATTTTTAAAGAATAGGTAAAAATATTTGTCAAAAAATATGTAGAGGGCCAGTGAAATGGCTCAATGTGTAAACGTGCCTGTTGTAAAGCCCAGTGAACTGGATGTGATCCCTGCAGTTCATATGGTGGAAATCTACTCCTGTATGTTATTCTCTGACACCCACATCTACATGTCCATCCACACACACTTATAACCCCTACCTCAACACCAAAAAAATAATCATTGAAGATGTTTGCATTTGAATTCATCATGAATTTATGTAAGGGGGGCTATTTAGGGAGTATATTGGTATTAGCAGGAGGGAGAGACATGACTGGGCTGATAATGGAAATTGGAAGTCCCTAGTTTGCTCTCCTATGTTCTATAGTTCCTCTCTGTGGAATAAAACAACATTCAACAATTCAAACCTGTTTTTCTTTTGGATTGAATGTTTTCCTTATTTCCATCCAGCTAGCATGTTATATATAACCATTACTCACCTTACCCTTGTACATTACCTGCTATTTTACAAGAAGGGGTCATACGTACTAGTTCATTACTATCTCTTAATAATTATCCTCATTTACAGATGAAAAAAGTTAAGGTATAGGGAAATAAGGTATCCTATCCAATATAAAAAACTTATCAGTGATTATGTTGAGATTTCAGCCTCCTTCTAGCTGGCTATGCTTCCCCATATGTCATTGGTTAAAGTGAAATGTATATAGTCATACCAACAAGAAAATGCAGATTACTGTGTCAGAGGATGTTCTTTAATATAAGGGTCTATAATGTAGCCTTGAATTAACTGTGTAGCTCAGGCTTGCCTCAAACTCATGATCCACTTGCCCCAGCTTTCTGAGTGTTAGGATTATAGGTATATAACACTACATGCACCCAGGGGCTCTTTCATGTCAATTCATTTAATATTTACAACAGTTCCAGATGGCAGAAAGCAGGTTTTTTTTTGGCCCATTACAAGATAAGGAAAGCAAACTGGTAAATAGATTGCTTACTAACACAGCTTCAAAATAGCAAGAGCCGAGATATGAAACTAGGGACCCCTAGAGACTATCTGTTTTTTTTTTGTTTGTTTGTTTTTTATTTGTTTTGTTTTTTAATTTTATTGCATTATAATGTGAAAAGTTACATGATTTCAATTTATCT
>NC_045030.1:96791741-96792686 GCF_008632895.1 Mastomys coucha
ATAATTTTGTTGAAGATATTTACTGGCCCATTACATTGCGAGTTGTGGGACTGGCTGTGGAGCTTGTGCCCAAGGTCTGCTCAGGGCACCAGCTCAGCCAGACTGGAAGAAACCTGAATCACTGGGCTGGCGGATTTCCTGTGTTTCTGGTCCCTTGGTCCCAGTTACTCCAGGTGTTGGGACAGATGTTGTGTCCTCCTCACCTCTGATCCTGGGCATGTTAGAGCGCCTGGGAGTGGAGCCTTCTCTGGGTGTTGTGGGACCTAAGGTACCTGAACCACCGGGCTGGCAGACTTCCTGTGTGCCTGGTCCTGCTAGTGCCAGTTACTCCCAGTGTTGGGACAGATGTTATGTCCTCCTCACCTCTGATCCTAGGCATTATAGAGTGCCTGGGAGTGGAGGTTCCTCTGGGTTTTGTGAGACCAGAAGGAACCTGAGCCACTGGGCTGGCAGAATTCCTGTGTGCCTAGTCCCGCTGGTCCCAGTTACTCCCAGTATTTGGACTGATGTTGTGTCCTCCTCACCTCTGATCCTGGGCGTGTTAGAGCATCTGGGACTGGAGCTTTCTCTGGGTGTTGTGGGACTGGCTGTGGAGCTGGCGCCCAAGGTCTGCTCAGGGCACCAGCTCAGACAGACTGGAAGATGAGACTGTCTGTTTTGATGGGGGGCATTGTTTGAGAAAGCAATTCTCTGTGTAGTGTTGCTTGTTCTGGAACTTGCTCTGTAGACTAGGCTGTCTTCAAACTCAGGCATCCTCTTGTCTCTGTCTCCAGAGTGCTGGCCTCAAAGGCATGTGCTACTACCATACCTGGCTTTGAGACTGCATCTTAAACTGCTATGCAATATTATATTTTGTGGCCCATCTCAGTTTCTTGAAAATTATGAAGTAGGTGTCTGGAGTGCAAACAGCTGGTTTCCAGAGCATATTCTGTCACTGATAAGTTT
>NC_045030.1:96792862-96793918 GCF_008632895.1 Mastomys coucha
AATACCAGTGTTTGTGTTAAGTTCTTTGAATTCTTACTGTATATACCCATGATGCTCATTTCCTATAGATAAACGAAGATACTGGTAATATGGAAATTTTATTCCTTAAATAACACCCTTTAGACTTGATGCCATTGCTGGCTTAAGCAAAAGATTACTAGCCCCAAAGCCGCCCAGACTACCTTTTTGCCAGCATCAGGTCTTTTCAATATTCATAGAAAACTAGAGGAAAATCATAGTTGGTTGCCATGGATTCTAAAGGCAAAGCAGCTTCTGGCAAAGCTGCTTCTTTTTGTTTATTTTTGATGTCTATGTAGCTAAGGACATGAGGGCTAACTAGAATTCCTATTCTTCCTCCCTTCACTATGTTCAGGTTCTGGGATTACAGGTGTGTCCTGCCCTCCTCAGAATAAACAACACTGTTTGAAACACTTTGTGCAAATGTTTGTCATTGTAAGTCTAAATAAATTAGAGATGACACTGCAACCATTTCTGTCGTTACCAGAGTGATTGCTTGTCCCCTGTTGTTCTGGCCAAGGGATAGCTGTGACTGGCACTAAAGAGAAAAGCTATGATTTTTTCCCAAACATAAATGTGAATGACTGTGATTATTCTATGAAGGAGATACGTGGTTGTTCTGAATGTCTCTGATCAGTCAAAAACATATGGCTATTGCTGGTCCAAATGTACCTTCTTGACATATATAAACAGGGTACTCAGGATCTCAGTGAGACACTTCTGCCTTCCCTGGCATTGCAGCATGATACCAGGTAAGGCCAGAGCCCAAAGCCCAGAGAGCACTAGTAACAGCAGATACAGAACAGCCATGGCAATAACAGCTGAGCATTTAGTAGGCCACGTTATAAAAGCAGCAAGGCAGCCATCACTTTTCAACTGAAGAGTCAGAGATGGTCTTGGTGGTGGTCACAGTAGCAGACATATCAAGAACCATGGACTCCTGAGCTTCTAAATGGTCTAGTTACAGAATTTTATTCGCTCCTGTATGGCTCCAATGATCTTGCAGAATCCCTGTCAGAATCTCCAGGTGCTCCTAAA
>NC_045030.1:96794870-96831439 GCF_008632895.1 Mastomys coucha
GTGTGTGTGTATACACACACATATATATGTATGTATGTATACACACACACACACACATGTATATCCTAAATATAACTTACTCAGTCTGTAAAATGTCTACCCATGTGTATGCTTTCAGTGTTGATTATTTGACACTGGGCAATAAATTAGTATGCTCTTCCCTGAGGATGGTCACCTCTCCCATTCCCAGGTTTTCCCAGTTTTCTGTAGGTCTTTGAGTAGGGTTGAGGCTTTGTAGGTTTTTCTTTGTTCAGTTTGGTATGTTCATTGGTGTCATCCTTGTTCAATTTATGTTTGAGTTGTCACGGTGGTGAGATACTATGAGTGAAGCTTCTGATATCACTACTACCCTAAATTTCTATCTGGATAGAGCAAGGGAACTTCAGCCAGCTGACTGTGGATAAGGCAAACACTTTTGACTCCTTTAACTTTACTTTAAGATTCATTTTTAAATATCCCCTGATGTAGTCATGCAAATTTCTAATCTCAATCCATAGAAGTATGAAATAGATTGCTTTCACCCATCAAGACATGGGGTATTTCTAGGGAGACACTAATCTGTTAGAAAAGGCATGCAGATTCCAAAGAAGTCACTGATTCAATGTTTTTCAGCATAATATTATATTCCCTTGTACTCTAGCCTTGTCTCACTCCATGAGGACCTGTTTGGACCACATTGCTTCCAGTTGCAAGTGATAAGACTTTCCCAGTACTGGGCAACTCCATGAGGATGCCAAAGATTCAGAGGATTGGGTACTTCCTCTGAACATAGAAGTGCTTCTTTGTATAGCCTACTCTGGGAGCCCAAGACAAGTGTCAGAAGACTATTTGATGAGTCCTGGTGAGCAGAATATATGTAGCTAGAGGAAGAAAAAAGAATCAGAATCATTCAGTGTGCCACATGGTAAAATTTGGTTTGAGCCATTGAATTGAATAAGACTTGATGGCTTCCTAGAAGAAGAATATGCAGTGACAAGAGCTCAAAGTTACCAAGGTCTAAGGCACCAAAGTGGAAGACTTGCTGATATCTCTTTCCACTACCTGAAGACTGAAAGGCATTTCTAGTCAAAGTATCCATTGCCTATAACATAAACCATGCCTCTGCATGTAGAGTTTCAAGGCAAACCCCTAACATCATCACAGGAAGTGTAAAATCAAAATATTCTGCTTTTGACAACAATGACAACAACAACAACACTGTTCAAGTTTGGCATCTATTGCTATAATAAATATCAAGACCAAATCAGTTTGTGGAAGAAAATATAAACTCAGCTTAAATTTCTAAGAAACAGTACATCATTGAAGGAAGATAGGACAGAACCTCAAAGGAGGAATTACAGAGGAAACCATGGAGCAACACTGCTTACTGTCTTGCTTTCTATTATTCAGGTAGAGCCAACATTAGCCCCCTGCCCAGGGGATGATACTATGGCAATCAATCTAAATAATTTTCTGCAGACATAGCCACAAACCAATCTGATCTAAGCAATCCCTCAACTGAGACTACCTCTTCTCAGGTGACTCAGATCATCATTATAGTTGTCGTCCTCGTAGTCATCGTCGTCATCATCATCATCATCATTAAACATCTATTCACTTCACATCCTGTTCACTGCCCTCTCCCAGTCACCTCTCCCACAATCCTTCCCCATTCTCCCTTCCATTCTTATTTGAGTGGGTGGGTCTCCTCCTGGGTATCCCTTCACCCTGGCACATCAAGTCTCTGTGGGGCTAGGTGCATCCTTTCCCACTGAGGCCAGGCAAGGCAGCCCAGCTAGAACATGCCCCACATACTGGCAACAGCTTTTGGGATCATCCCTGCTCTAGTTGTTCAGGACCCACATGAAGACCAAGCTGCACATCTGCTACATATGTGCAGGGAGGCCTAGGTCCAGTACATGTATGGGTTGAACAAATCTTAAGCCCATTTAGAGAGCTATTGGTTACTGACAAGGTATGAGTGTCACTACTTCACCCTTAGGGTTATGACACATTGGTCATTTTTTTTTTTTTTTTTTTTTTTTTTGGTTTTTCGAGACAGGGTTTCTCTGTGTAGCCTTGGCTGTCCTGGAACTCGCTCTGTAGACCAGGCTGGCCTCGAACTCAGAAATCCGCCTGCCTCTGCCTCCCAAGTGCTGGGATTAAAGGCGTGCGCCACCACCGCCTGGCTAACATTGGTCATTTTTATGGTTCATAGGAATCCTAGATGGGTAGGAGTGGTGCTTGCTTCCAAGATCTAAAGTATATACTGTCTTCAGCAATAGGAACTTATCGTTTAACTCTAGTGGGCAACCAAGAGCAATAGCAATAGCCTATAATATTTTCAAGTCTTTTGGACAACAATGACCAACAGCTCAAAAGACAGCTTCTCATGCCCGGTGTTGAGGGTTTTTTTTTGTGTGTGTGTGTTGTTGTTGTTGTTGTTTTTGTCAAATAGTCTTTATTGGAGGAATCACTGTCAGCTCAAGTGGGTAAACTTCATTTAAACCATATATGTACATTTATGTACTCACTTAAATATAGATATTTTAGGTGATAGTACTATGGCTTCTTATGACTTTTTCAGACATCCATTGTTATTTACCCTCATTCTGCATTTATCTTCCTCCATTTCTCTATTAGATACCCTGCGTTATTCCCATTTTTCTAATCTGACTCCTTGTAGTTATACCAAGATGTATACTCATATCTAAAGATTTGGAACTAGGAACCACAAATGAGAGAGAACATGTGGCATCTATTTTTCTTGGTCTGGGTTATCTCACTCAATGTATTATATTCTAGTTTGGTCCACTTACATACAAATTTCATGACTTCATTTTTCACATTCTCATTATCCATTCAATCAGTTGAACATGGCTAAACAAATACCTATGAAGTATGATGCCAAGTCATTTAGGCACATGCCAAGGAGTGGCATAGCTGGTTTTTATAGTATATTTATATTCAGTTTGTGTAGATTCTTCACACTGATTCCCATAGTGGTTACCAAGTTTGTAATCCCGCCAACAGTAAATGATGACCCTCTTTCTCTGACATCCCCTCTAGCATTTGTTGCTTGTTGCCTTGTTAATCTTTGGCATTTTTTTTCTGGAGTAAAATGAAATCTGAAAGTTTTGATTTTTATTTCCCTAATTGCTGTACATGATGAACATTTTTTGAGATATATCTTAGACATTTTTTTTTGAGATCTCTCTGTTTAGGTCCTTGGTAGGTTTTTTCAAATGGGTTGTTTGTTTTAAGGCCCTTTGTCTTTTTGTTTGTTTGTTTGTTTGTTTGTTTGTTTCGAGACAGGGTTTCTCTTTATAGCCCTGGGTGACCTGGAACTCACTTTGTAGACCAGGCTGGCCTTGAACTCAGAAATCCACCTGCCTCTGCCTCCCAAGCTCTGGAATTAAAGGCATGCGCCACTACCGCCCAGCTGGCCCTTTGTCTTTTGAGATTTTTTAAATATATATTTTGAATATTAATCCTTTGCTAGATGTATAGCTGGAATAGATACTTTCCCATTTTGTGGACTTATGCTCCACCTAGCTGATTGTTTCTTTAGCTGTGAAGATCTTTTTAATTTTATGAAGTCCCATTTGTCAGTTGTTGGACTTAATTCTTGAGCAAATTGAGTTCTTTTCAAGGTGTACTTTCCTACACCTATATCATCCCATGTAAAGCCAAGACATATTTCTTATAGAAAACAGATAGATGGATTTAGTTTCTTAATTCATTCAGCCAGATTGTGTCTTTTGATGTGAGAATTAAGGCCATTAACATTTAAAGTTATTATTGAAATATGTATGTTATTTGTGGTTATTGGGTTGTTAGTTTTTGGTATTTTTTTTATTCTCAGTGGAACTTTGTGTTTTTGTAATTATGTTTCCCCCCCAGTCTCTTGGATATGCTCCTTCTTCTCTTCAGCCTGAAGCATTGCTTTCTATATTTCCTTTGGGTTTGATTTATTGGATATAATTTTTTTTGGCTCTTTATATCATGAAAATTTTTTATTATTCCTTCAACTATGGTAGGTAGTCTTGCTGGCTGAGTAGATTAGTTTTGGTTGGCTGTTATAGTCTTTTAGGACTTGGGGTGTATTATTTCAGGTTCTTCTGGATTTCAATGTTTCCAGTAACAAATCAACTGTTACTCTGACCTTTAAAAAAATCTTGCAGCCTTTAATACACTTTCTTTGTTCTGTATGATTTGTGTTTTAGCTATGAGATGCTATGGGAATTTTCTTTTTTAGTCTTATCTATTTTATGTTCTGTGTGCTTCCTGTACCTGTATGGCTTTATCTCTTCTCAGTTTGGGGGTATTTTCTATGATCTTGTTGAAATATGATCTGGTCTATAGTGTTAATTTTGGATTCCTCTCTCTCATCTGTGCTTACAATTTAAAAGTTTGATCTTATGTTATCCCCTAGTTCCTGTATGTTCCTTTACTGTATTTTATTTTTTCATACTCTTTGATCATTTGGTCTAAAAATTCTATCTTCGAGTCTTGATATTCTGACATATGGTTGGTTTATTTCTACTTGTAAGACTTTCTATTGAGTTTTCTAGTTTGTTTATTGGATTTTTTCAATTCATTTGCATTTCACCTTGAGTCCTCTTCAATGTTTTTCTTCATTGAATTTCATTTTCAAGTCCTGGAATCTCTTCATAATTTCCATTATGTTTGAGTTTTCTTAGGCATCACTCAGATGCTTATTCTCAAGTTCTTTCTCCTTATTTCATTGAATTTTTTTTGTTTGTGTCTTCTTTAAATTCCTTGAAGATTTTGATGGAGTTTTTGATTGTTCTCTTAAATTCTATGTCTGGAGGTTTATCTAAGTCAGTGGTTCTTAATTTCCCTAAAGCTGATATTTTTTAATACTGTTCCTCATGCTGCAATGACTCTAAACTATAAAATTATTTTCATTGCTATTATTTCATTCTGGCTGTAATGTTGCTACTATTATGAACTGTAATGTAAATATATGTATTTTCTGATGGTTTTAGGTAACCCCTGTGAAAGGGTCATTACACCCCCAAATGTGTTACAATCTACAGGTTGAGAATAGCTGATCTCTATAGTTCTCATTGGCCAATATTTCTATAGAACGTGGATTTTGATGCAGAAAAGTGGATATATTGATGAATTATATAGAATTGGAGATGCACATATTTTTTCTGGTTCCATATTATGTGGTGTGTGTGTGTGTGTGTGTGTGTGTGTGTGTGTGTGTGTGTGCGCGCATGTATGTAGGATGTTATAAGAACTTGGGTTGGATTCCAATGTACCTGTAAATTGCCTTTGATAGGAAGGTCATTTTCATAATACAAACTCTGCCAATTCATGAGCATAGGAGATCTTTCCATCTTTAGTGTCTTTCTCAATCTCTTTTCAGAGACTTAAAGTTTTCAGTGTAGTAGTTTTTTCACCTTCTTTGTTAGGATTAATCCTCAGTATTTTATTTTTTGAGACCATTATTAATGAGAATGTTTCTTGAATTCTTTCTCAGAATGCTTGTTATTGGTATATAGAAAGGATACTGATTTTTGTAAGTTAATTCTGTATCTTGATACTTTTCTGAAATTATCGACCATTTCTAGAAAATTTCTGGTGAGATTTATGGGTTATCTTATGTATAATATCCTACCCTCTTCAAATACAGAGAATTTTATTGTTTCAGGTATTATTGCTATCCCTTTGATTTCTTTCTTGTATTATTGCTATAGCCAGAGCTTCAGGTAATATACTGCAAATGAATAGGTATAGTGGATAGCCATATTTCATTCCTGATTTTAGTGGGATTGCTTCAAGTGTTTACCCTTTTAAAATGATGTTGGTTTGGATTTATCATATGTAGCCTTTATTTAGTTGAGGTACGTTCCTTCCAGGACTTTCATGAAGCAATGCTGAATTTTTGTCCAAGGCCTTGTCTGCATATATTGAGATTAATATGTGATTATTGTCTTTGAGCCCATTTATAAAAAATTATTAAATTTATAAACTTCCTCATGTTGAATCATTTTTGCATCTGTAGAATAAAGCCAACTTGTTAATGATCGATGATCATTTTGATATGTAAGCATTTTATTAAATACTTTTGAATATACATTCACCACAGATAGTGGTCTGTAGTTTCCCTCTTAAAAAAATTCATCTTGTGTCTTTACCAGCTATTGGCATCAGACTAAAATGGCTTTGCAAAAGGAGTTTGGAAGAGCTTCATCTGTTTCTGCATTTTTTATTAATTTAGGCAATATTGCTTGTAACTTGTCTTCAAAAATTTTTTGGTAGATTTCCTTTTAAAAAAATTAGAGTTGCTCTATTAGTCAGTGTTCTCTGGAGGAACAGAACTTGCAGAATAAAATTAAGTTCCTGCTTAATCCTTTCATTAGTTTTTATTTTTCACATTCTTTGATTGAGTGGCTCAATTCTTCTACTGCTTTATCTTTAAGTCTTGATAATTTGCCTTGTACTTTATCCGTTCTACTGGCATGGTTACTCTCTGTGTTTTCTAATTATGTCATTGAAATTTTCAATTCCACCTCATTTCAGCTTGAGTCTTCTTCACTATTTGTATCTGAATTACTGAATTCAGTTTCAGGTTCTGAATTGTCTTCATCAGTTCATTCACTTGTATATATGTGCTTCCTTGGTCATCACTAGGGTGTTTATTGTTATCCTTTATAATTTCAATGGGTTGTTATTTATGTCTTCTTTAAGCTCATTGAATTCTTTGATAAAGTTTAAGATTGCTCATTTTTTATTTTTAAAGATTTATTGTATTTATTTATTTTATGACTGCTCTATCTGCATGTACACCTGTATGCAAAAAGAGGGCATCAGATACCATTATAGATGGTTGTGAGCCACATTGTGGTTGCTGGGAATTGAATTCAGATCCTCTGGAGGAGCAACTAGTGCTTTCTCCAGCCCCAAAAGTGTTCTTTAAGTTCTGTGTCTTGTAGTTCATATAGGTAATTCTCACTGGAGAACATTTCTTTAGGACTAGAGGATTTGCTAAGAGACATGTTTTTGCAATGTTATCTTGGTATTTGGACTTATTTGGATTGTGTTTGATGTGAAATTAGAGGTTCCCTTTGGTTGGAGCAGGGCAGGAGCTGAGTGCACAGAGTTAGTGAGGCTAGGGGAAACCAGTGGATTCGCTGCATGATTGGACCCAGGGCAAAAGAAGCTGGTTCGTTAGTTGCATGTCTGTAAGAGAAAGGCCTGCAGGTATACAGATGGCAGAGGGGTGGATCTTGTTGCTGTAATTTGGATCTGACATGCCATCAAAGATCCATGTGTTAAACTCAGTTTGCTTAGTTTGGTGCTAATGAAGAGGTAGGAACTAAAATGTAGGGCCTTATAGAAAGTTAAATCACCATAAGCAAAATGGGGATAGTGGGACTCTATTCTTTCTCTGCTTCCTGGCCACCATAAAGCAGCTTGTTCTCATGTACTTCTTCTACTCTGATGCAATATCTCACTAATGATGCTCTAGAATCTTCAAAACTGTGAGCCAAAATAATTTACCCTGGTGTCTTTGATAGAAACCGTGGTGGCATGAATGAGAAATATATCCTATAGACTCATGTGTTTGAACACTTGATACTTGGTTAGTGGTACTTTTTGGTGAGGTTGTAGAAACTTTGGGAGGAGGAGCCTTTATGGAGGAGGTACATTATGGCAGACAGGCTTTGCTGAGTGTTTAGGGCCTCACCCCAGTTCCAGTTTGTTTTCTTGGTTTTGTGTTTGAAGTTGAGAATTGTAATATTTTGGCTTTTTCCTGCCACCATATCTGCTGCTTGCTACCATTCCCCCAGCCACCCCAGAACCCCAATAGATTCTTATCCCTCTGTAACCATAATCTGAAACAAACCCTTTCTTTTACAGGTTGTTTTGGTCCTGTTATTTTATTCCAGAACAGAAAAGTAGCTAATATAGAAACAGAAAGCTGACTACCTAGATGTTAGAATTATGATGAGATGACTCACAGATTTTGGTCTTGCATAATTGTATGAGTGCTATTCACCAAGAGAAGAAAAGACAGGAAGCAATGAATTGACTATTCATTTAATAGTTTTGATTACATTGCACCCTGAATCAATTATTTTCAATTTGCTACAAAGGTAATTTGAGGGTCTTTGGAACAGTCTTTTAGAACTTCCATTATTGAGAATTTCCTACCTTCTCTGGCATCTCTCTCATTTTGAGTACTTATACCACATCCGTTCCCTCAGCTGCACAAACTTTGTCTTTCCTAAAATAGTCTCTATTAGTGAGCATTTGTACATTTACTCAAATTTGCTACCCATTTGGAGATTGCCAATCATATATAGCTTAACATATTGAAATTCTCTATATTTTTACAAGCCCACTGAAAATGTTATACCCCTAGAAATATTCTAATTTCTCAGTTGGCATGAATATATTTTTATTCTATATGACCATGACATTTTATCTATGCTTTTAGTGAAAGAAATTATTAATTCATCCTGGTTACTATGTCTCTCTGCATAGTCTAAGTCTAAATTAATTCTAATCTAAATGTGTCTAAATTAATTCTAGGTCTAACTACTTGTCTAATTAAATGAATTCTTCCACATGTCCTTAAGTAAATTCTTCCTCTTTTTTGAGTCTTAGCAGTACATTTTGTTCTTCTGTGATTTCATATATGTACCTTATATTTTAGTCCTTTTTTCTACACACTCTCTCCCATTTTTTCTAATGCCCACACTAGTTCTCTTCCTCTCCACATCTCTTTTTCATGTTTATTAGTTCTAGTTTTATTTACTGTACCACATAGTTTAATACAGGCCATCTATCTGTATGATCCTGAATTTGGAACTAACCCTCAGAGTCTAGTGGGCTAACCAATGGCCACACAACCAAATAGCATGATTCCTCCCCTCCCAGAATCTAATAAACAGATCAGGTGTATGTGGCAGGGACCCATGAGTCCTTTCTCCATCAATTTCTGACTGCTGGAGAGATGCAGGTCTTCTGTAGACCCAGTGCTAGCATACACAGTCATTGTGAGTTGGTGGTTGCCACATCCCTGCATCCTTGTAGTGCTTCCTGATTAGAAGATGGTATTTTGCACCTGTATTCCCCCATCTTTTGGCTCTTTTTTTTTTTCGGTTTTTTGAGACATGGTTTCTATGTATAGCCCTGGCTGAACTGGAACTCACTCTGTAGACCATGCTGGCCTCGAACTCAGAAATCTGCCTGCCTCTGCTTCCCAAGTGCTAGGACTAAAGGCATGTGCCACCACTGCCCAGCTTATCTTTTGGCTCCGTACAATCTTTCTGTCTCCTTTGACTCAGTGTTTCCTGAGCCCTATGAGGGCAGTATGAATGTCTTCTCTATGGCCAAACCCTCAACTATCCTTTATTCTCAACATCTTCAACAGCCATGGGTTTTTGCAATTATAATTCACAGCAAGGAGATGTTCTCTTTTTTAAGGGCAAGAGTAGTTTCTGTGTGAATATACACAGATATTCAGGGGGTAACTTGAGGCTATATCAATTCACCTAAGCAGCCATCTTAGGTTCGTTCCCCTCTACATAGGGTCTTTAAAGGGGTTTTTAAATGAGGTTTATAGTATTAGGCATGGATTCTCTCTTGTAAAGGAAGGCAAAAATCTAATTACAGAGCCATTGATTACCTCCATAACGATGATAATACTTAGGGTTCATCTTGCCTGGTGGGTTGGTATGATAGTTTGTAGAATTCATGACTAGATTAGTCTTTTGACACTTTTACCCCATCACATCCTGTGAAGCATCATCTGGCACCATAAGATCAACCATCAGGGAGGAAATTTTTTGTCAGTTCTGACTTGATTTCTCTATGCTTTGCATCCGTGGTGTCTGGTATCTACAGCAATAGGGACTTATTAACTCTTTCATGTGGGTAGTGAAAGCCTGTATTGTTTTTCAGTTAACTGGATTCTTTCTTATTAATACCTCCTTATGATGTGTCCCATACTTGGCTGTTTTAAAAAAATGTTTATTTATTTTAATTTTATGTATAGGGGTGTTTTGTCTGTCTGTCTGTCTGTGCACTATCCACTTACATATACAAGTCTGATGCCCACAGAAGCCAGATGAGGGTATCAAATCTTCTGTAACTGGAGTTACAGATGGTTGTGAACTACCAGGTGGGTGCTAGGTACTGAACCCAGGTTTTCAGAAAAAGCACCATGTGCTTTTAATTGCAGATCTATCTCTCCAGCTCTAGTCATAGGATTAAAAAAGATTACCCATTGCTTCGAGAGCCTGCATTGCCTGGTTTTAGCTATCTTTACCTTCAAATTCTCGTATGTTTTTAAATTATGTTACTAGGTATCAGGTTACCAAGTATTTTTTAGTCACACTCCTTTCATATTGTTTGACTCTTCCTAACTCATTTTTACTTGTCTTTTCTATCCCCCACCATTCTTTCTATCTCAATATTTTTAGTCCCCAAATATCTTCTACCTACTATGTGGTACTCTCTGTACTGCCTTAAGGTATGAGTCCATTGCTTCTTTGCAAGTATCTTGGGTTCATGAAGTAAGCATACAAAATAGAATCATTTAAGAGTAGGATCTACATACAAAAGAAAACATGTGACATTTGTCTTCCTAGTTCTGGGATATCCCAATCAGCATATTTTATCAAGTTCCATTAATTTTTTGTAAATTTGATCTTAAATAGCTGAGTAATATTCCATTGCATATATGTAGCATGTTTTTATTATCAATTCATCAGTTTATAGGCATCTGGCCATTCCTAGTTATTGTAAAAAAAGCTGTTGTGAACATGGATGTGCAAGTTTCTCAGTTGTAAGATACATGTCCCTTAGGGTATATGTTTAGGACTAGTATATCTGAATTCTATGGTAGATATATTTGTAGTTTTTTTCAGGAACTTCCAGTCTGATCTCCAAAGTAGTTGTCCTAGTTTATACTCCCACCTGCCATGTACAAGGGGTATTCTTTGCCTACTGTGTTAGTACTTATTGTCATTTGTAAACAAGTGTTCTTATTTTCCTACCACGTCAGCATTTGCCATTTGTATTCTGATGCTGGCCATTCTAAGTGCAGTGAGCACTTAGAATGAGATGAAATGTTGAGTAGTTTTAGTCTGTGTTGACCTGATGGTTAATGTTGTCGAACACTTTGCAACGTGTTTCTTAGTCACTTAAAATTTATTTATTTTATTTTATGTGTATGATTTGCTTGCATATGTGTTTGTGGACTAGGTATATGCCTAGTGTCTGAGGAAGTCAGAAGAAGGCAATTGAATCCCCTGGAACTCAAGTTATAGATGGTTGTGAACCAGCACGAGGGTGCTAGAAACTGAACCCAGGTGTCCCTCAAGATCAAGTACTCTTATCTGCTGAGCCATCTCTCCAACCCTAGGCATTTGTAATCATTCATTTGAGAAATGTTTGTTTAATCCCATAGCTGGTTTTAATTGAGTTGCTTATTGTCTTCATAGTTAGTTCTTTGATTTCTTTGCATATTCTTGTTACTAATCTTTGACGAAGTGTACAACTGACAATGTCTCCTCTCCCCATTTTGGGCTCTCTCTTTCCTTGATTAACAGATGAGGATTAATCCTTCGAAGAGAGGTAGGCAAAATAAACTCACCTAAAATTGTGAGCTGAACTAGAGAAAGGCAAGAAGATAGGACTAGTGTACAGCCATACAGCAATGTCAAGGTAGCATGTGGAAAAGATTCCAAGGAGTTGAAAAAATTCTGTACTAAGGCTGCAGGATTGCAATAATAACTTTTCTATGTCTTTGGAAAACATTCCAATAGGTAAGAGGGCTAGTTGTAATAGTGAATATGCCAGTTTCAGACTAGAAGCATAACCAATATTTCTACCTCTTTATTGCTTTCTGTTTTTTTAAGTTAAATGTCTTCTCTACTTTTCTTAGACATGATAGTCTTCAATAAAAAAATGAAAATAAACACAGTAATAGTAGCCAGCATTTATTTCACAAAGACTGATAGAATCCATGCCTGCATATCACTGAGCTTCAGCATTCTAGGGGGTGGACCTGATAGCAGTGGTCCTTGGTTGTAGACACTCAGGCAGATATACAGAACTTCTTTCTTTGTCTTATGCTTTTCTTGATGGAGGATTTAGCAAAACTTTTGGGCAACCCTTTAAAAAGTTCTCCTTTCTAATGTGTTATTTATGTTTAGAAATGTGATTTGATTGCTCATTTGTGGACAAATTATTGGTGATGGGTTTAAACCTCTCTTAAGTCCCTGACTTGGTGTGTAATCCTAGCGTCACTTTTGTCATTTTGAAATGGATAGGCGTGAAGTGGTTTCATAAACTATGTGATAAATAAAGATATGTGATGCAAATCTACCTTTAAAGTCTTTTCTTAATTCAAATTCGAAGACTTTTACTTTTTTGCTTTTAAACAGTGTTTTTGTTTATTTTTAAAAGTTTTTAATACATGTAAACAATATACTCTGCTCATATCCACCTCTTCTTCACCCATTCAACTCCTTCCATATGTTTATATCATGTCTCCTTTCCAAATCTGTGTTTTATTTCTTTTAACCCAATTAGTGCTATTCATAAGTGTATGTTTGTAGGGCTACCCATTGGGGCATGGACAAAGTATCACAGACTGCACCCACAGAGAAAAGTGACTCTTCCTTCCCCCCAAATCATCAACAGCCAATAGCTCCTCCCCTAGGGATGGGTCTCAGGAGCCTGCCCTCCACTTAGGCTGGAATTTTAAGTGGTTCGATTTTGTGCAGGTTCATATAGGGTAGTGCAGCAGCTG
Organism: Mastomys coucha; assembly: GCF_008632895.1. Lineage (NCBI taxonomy): Eukaryota > Metazoa > Chordata > Mammalia > Rodentia > Muridae > Mastomys > Mastomys coucha. Next base: position 96,807,655 of record NC_045030.1, read on the forward strand.
TGAGTTTGTGAGCGCAACACCCATGTCGTGCTAGAAGACAGCACTCCTCCACACCCTTCAGCTCTTTTATTTCCTCGGGGCAAACTGGGGATGTGCTTTGTTTATGAAGAAAGCTTTTAATGGCTTTATTTCTAATAAAATCAGGATGTCAGAATTAGAAAGGTTCTTAATCCCACAGAACTTTGTTAAAAACAGATTTCTGGGCTCTACTCCATATTCAATAAATAATGCTTTCTGAGCCTATATCTAGGGTATATGATTTGATAAGATGGTAGCTTTGTATATTTTAATGGAATACAGACAAGGCTAGACACTGTGCATAACCATAAAAGACTAGTTAATAGCTCAGTATCTCAGCAATTTTATTCTGGAGGCTTTCCATGAAGAGGAGAAAATAGATCCAACTCTATCTTTATGCCTTTTCAGACTTGCTAATACTATTATATACCTTTAGTAAAAATCATTATGTAGATATAACCCACACACTATAAAACACACTCATTTAAACTGTGGAACTCAATACTTTTAAAAATATACTCACAAACCATTATTACTATTATCTGAGTTTAGAAAATACTTGTCAACCTTTCTTATCTCTGCACCCATAAATACCCATAAACACTCTCACCTGCAACACATCTCCAAGTCTTGGTAACCACTAATATGCTTTTTATCTTTATAAACATTATTATTTTGGTTGCTTCATACAAGTAGAATTTAGACAATAATAATGGAGGAATGTTTTTGTCAATCTTCTTTCACTTAACCCTAACTTAAGGGTTCAGTTTCTAGCACCCTCGTGCTGGTTCACAACCATCTATAACTTGAGTTCCAGGGGATCGAATGCCTTCTTCTGACTTCCTCAGACACCAGTGAGTCTTCTTACCTCAATGAACCCAATCTAGAAAATTTCTCAAAGACATGTCCAGAGATTTGTTTTGATGGTGATTCTAAATCCTATTAGCTTGACATTTAAGAATACCCACCAGAACTCAACCTCTATTCAATTTGACATTCAAACACATCTTGTTTAATATATAACTTGTTGTCTCTACACTCTTATGGGCATCTTATAATGAAAAATGCACTCAGCTCACAGTCTTTAACAGTTCCAATGTTGTTTACAATTCCAAAGCTTAAGTTTTATTCATAAAAATAAAAACCAAATTACAAACCTCCAATGTATATAGTGTAGAATACATTTTCCCATTCCAAAAGTGGTAAAGGGCATAGCAAGAAATGATCGCTGAAGCAAGACTGCAATCCAGCAGTGAAAATGTCAATCCTTTAGCCTAAGCATTTGGGACTCTTGATGGAATCAACTGAGATCCAAAAGGTTTGGGTATCTGTGGTGGCTGATCTTGGTCATCAACTTGACTGTATATGAAATTGACTAAAATACAAGCAGCTGGGCACACCTGTGAGAGAGTTTTCTTGAGTGGATCATTAGAGGAGACAAAATCCTCTCTTAATCTGGGCCACACCTTCTGGTGGCAGGCTATATGAAAGGACACAGAAGAAGGAAGCCATTTCTCTCTCTCTCTCTCTCTCTCTCTCTCTCTCTCTCTCTCTCTCTCTCTCTCTTTCTCTCTCTTTCTCTCTCTCCTTTCCTCCCTCCTATCCCCTCTCTCTTTCTTTTTCTCTCTTTTTCTTGCCTGCCTGATCTCACCCTGGCTGGCAAGTTCATCTATTCTGCTGCTCAGGCAGTCCTTTGCTGGTGTGAGAGCCTACTTTTATAGAATCCTCATCTTTACTGAAGACAAGCTGAGACATCCAGCCTTGTGGACTGAATAAATATCAGATTCTTGACCTTTTCTGTTAGGAGACAGCCAGTACTGGACTAGTCAGACTACAGCTTTTAAACCACTCCACAAAATTCCCTTTAAGAAAAAAAAATGTTTTCAGTCTATAAGCTCTGTTCCACTAAAAACACTGATTAATGCATCATTATAATAATTTCAGTCTGCTTACAGATACATAGCATCTTTTGGGGAGCTGAAGCTTTCCTCTCTAGAAATTTCATTGTTTCTCCATTATCTTGAGCTCTCTACTATAACTTAAGCTTAACAATTTCATGCAATAGACCCTAAGGGCTCCTTTACAGGGCCTCTGATGCTGCCACATATTACCTTGGCTCAGTTGTTCTCAGAAACCATGATGAAAAGCTCCATGATCCTCTCAATCCTATGTATTCCATGTTTAAAAATCCACAACCATGTGGGCGAAACTGCTAAGTTCTACCAGCTCAGTGTGATGCTTTCTTATGCTCACCAAGGGCGAACATTTCCCAAAGCAGTTGCTTTTGATAAAGGAGCTCTTTCAGGGATATTCTCAATTTGCCTTCTTTCCAATAAAGTAGTATTTTTACAAAATGAAGCTTTCAGTGTGTGGAGTCTTTCATTCAGGACAACTTTCTGTTGTCTCAGTGTAGAGTACCATTTTCTCTTTAATGGCTCTAATCTCATTAACAATTACAGATCTTTGTCAACTTTGAACTTCTTATTCAAAGACTTAAACTTGTTTACACACCTTTCCTACTACACTTCACATATTTTTCTCCTCATTCTGTCCCCACTTTCTGGTTATTCTAAATCATTATCACAGTGGTATTTAGACCAAAAGAATTATCTGGCAAAATTCAGTGTTAGGTCTTTGAACTTTTTGTTTCTCACCCAACTCATCAATATAGCTGAAGTCAATAAGGATAAAGAATGTGTCTACACACAAAGCTATGTACATTGGTGTAAGCTTAAATGTAATATATGAGCCAAGAAAAAGTGTATAATCAGAACTTTATAGTCATTGTATTCTGGGACTTGGGATGAATTCAGGATAAAAAGATGCAAGTATCATTCACAAGAGCCAAGTTATGGAGTCAGACTAGGCGTTCATAAATGGATAATAGAGAAAGTCTCTCTTTCTCTCTCTTTCTCTCTCTCTCTCTCTCTCTCTCTCTCTCTCTCTCTCTCTCTCTCTCTCTTTCTCTCTCTGTGGAGCATTATTCACCCATAAAGAAGAATAAAATTGTAATTTACAGGAAAAAGGTTGGGGCTGGAGTTCAACATTTTAAGAGAAATAATTCAGATTCAAAATGACAAATACTGCGTGTTTTCTTTCATGTGTAGAATTTAGACAAAAAAGATATGAACATAGAAGTGTGTTTAATTAGGAAGTGAAGGAACAAGTAGATATGAGGGAGACAAGAAAGTGTGGAGGGAGGTACATATGATCAAATTCTATTATATACATGTGTGAATGTGTCATAAAACCTGTCATTTTGCAGAAATAGAATAATATTAATCATATTTTTAAAAGGTTCAAACTACTCTCCTCCTGCGTCTCCCTGCCAGGCCAGCAGAGGGAGAAGTTGGGGAAGAATTGCCCCACTTTTATAAATCTACCAGATTAAGAGGTGACAAACTTACAAAGATAAACTGGGATCAGATTCTAGAGGGAGAAACTTGTATGTAATGTTCAGCTGGAAATGACCGGTCTTTTGACACGACCAACTTCTGATTCTCAATAAGGCAGCAAAACATTTTTTTCTTTTGCTGCTTCTGTCCTGGGAAATGCCTCTTTGCATTTTGAAGAAGCATGTCTCACTTCTCAATCATGGATCCATCATGTACAGGTTAGCATCTGGTTCTTGTCTATCTGTTATTGGTAAGATGCTGGGGCAGCATTCACTGTGTGTCTTAAAGCTGATTAACTTCTTAAAGATATCAGACCTCCCTAAAGTCTTTGTTTTATCCTCTGAAGATTTTTTCCTGCTTGTCACTAGGAAGTCTGGACAGATACACACGAGATGGATCCAGATTGATTACTAGTACTCTCCATCACTTCTTCCTCTACTCTAGTAGCCCAAACAATATCCAACATTCAGCCCTTTTCAAGGTCCTACACCCTGTGCCCAGGTCCAGTTTGGTGAGTTCCTTGAATCCTAGACTGCCTGAATGCTCTCAAGTTCCCAAATATAACCCATGTAGCAAATTCTGTGTACCAGCTCAGTCTGATTCGTCCCACCTGAGATGTCCTCTCCAGGATTGGCTCCAATTCCACATCCAATAGACCAGCCCAGCCCAGCCTGGTCAGTTCTGACAGCATCAACACATCTATCCAGTCTGGTGAGTTCCCTGGGCCCTGGGTCACCTGCTTTATATCGAAGCTCTAGGCCTATCCAAGGTTGTATTTCTATGTGTGAATCCAGGATGATGAGTTCCTGGAACATCCTTTGCCCATGCCAAACCAAACTCATGAGGTTTGTCTTGACTGCATAGCCTATATGCATGCCTAGCCCTAAAACCCTAAAACATCAAACCAGAAACATACCAATAAAGGAAGCCATATACATAGCGCTCACCATAAAAAGTCAAACAATATGAAACACAAGACAATACATATCTCCCAAATCCCACTAGTTACTATAGAAATGTTCACTAATGAGAATTACCTACCAAAAAACAAAAACAAAACAAAAAAAAACAAAACAAACAAAACAAAACAAAGAAACAACAACAAAAAAACCCAAACCAGGAATTTCCAGGACCCACAAACAATCATATTTTCATTAAAAAATTCAAAGAGTTTAAAGAACAGATAGACTTAATGAACTTAAGAAGAATAGCAAACACCTCAGTGATATTGAAGAAAAGAAAATATATGACAAGATGAAACAAAAAACTCAATACAGAATTGAAAACTGAATTCAATAAAAACATAGAAACATTGAAGAGAACTGAAATTGAAATCAAGATGGAACTGAAAAACTCAGCAACTCAGAAGAAATCCTTACAAGTACAATGAGTCATTAGGTAGAAGAAAAATACCAGGACCTGAACAAAAACTCAAGAAATTAGTTCACACTAGCACTGGGAAAAATTCCACTGAAGATTAATTCAGGGAAGATGGGGCTGCATTAAAAGACTGAACATTTAAATAATAGGCATAGATGAAGGAAAACAAACTTTTGTCAATAACATAGTCCAGGTTGTCAACAATCTCATAGATGAGGTAAAAAAAAGACAAACCCACAAAGATACATGAAACTCACAGAACATCAAATAGACAGGACCAGAGAAGAAACTCCATGTGACATACTATAGTTAAACATTAAATATTTAGAAAAAGAAAAGGTATTAAAAGCAGCAAGAGAAAAACACAAGTCATGTAAAAAGGAAAATACATCAGAAAAATAACTGATTTCTCAATGGAAACTTTAAAAGTCGTATTTTATGTCACCCATATCAAACTTACAGAGAATACTGGATGTAATACTTCAAATTGAAGAGAGGAGAAGGCATAACTGCTGAAGGACTAGAGAATGGAAAAAAGAAATATAATTATTGAAGCACAAAATAGGAATAAGGACCTAAAACAACAAAACGATCAAAAGGTCCAAACAATAAAATGGTAACAACCAACACACACCTTTCAATAATAGCTGTAAATATTAAGGACCTCTTCTTCCCAATCATAAAAAGGAGACAGGATTGATTGAGGAGTGGACAGGAGCCTAGCATAACTGTCCTCCTAGGGGCTCTACCCAACAGCTCACCAAAACAGATGTAGATACCCATAGCCAAACATTAGATGGAGCTTGAGGACTCTTAAGGAAGAATAGGAGGAAGGACTGTGGGATCTAAAGGGGATAGAAACTTCACAGGAAGACCAATAGAGTCAACTAACTTGGACCCTTGGAGCTCTCAGAGACTGAACCACCAACCAAAGAACATTCATGGGCTGGACCTAGGCACATATGTAGCAGATGTGCAGCTTGGTCTTCATGTGGGTCCCCTAAAAACTGGAGCAGGGGCTGTCCCTGAATCTGTTGCCTGACTGTAGATCCTATTTTCCTAACTGGGCCACCTTGTCTAATCTCAGTGGGAGAGGATGCATCTAGACCTGCAGTGCAGGGTTGGGGGTGGGGTTGATGTTGGGTTGTAAAGTGAATACATAAATTAATTTTAAAAATCCACTTTTATGTTGTCTACAGGAAACTCATTTTAGATTTTAAAAGTAAACACTACCTTAAAGTGAAATTGTAAAAAAGTATTCCAAGCAAACGAGACCAGGAAGCAAGCAGGTATTGCCATCTTAATATCAAATAAAATTGACTTCAAATGAAAATTAATCAGAAGAGATAAACAGTGTTCATTCTGACAAAGGAATAAGACATTATAAACCTAAGCATATATATGTACTATTCCCTGGCACACACAATTTTATAGAAGTGTACTACTGGTATTAAAGAAACAGATTAAAATCAACCTAGTAATAGCAAGTGTCTTAGTACTTCCATTTTCTCCACTAGACAGGATAGCCAGTTTTTAAAAAAATAAACAGAAACACCCAAGTTAAATGACATCATACATCAAATGAGCCTAACAGATATCTACAAATTATTCCATGCAAACACCAAAGAATACATATTTTACTCAGTATGTTATGAAGTTTCTCTAAAGGAAGCCACATACTGGAATACAAAGAATTTTTTAATTAGAAAAATTGAATACTTTTGTGTGTCCTATTCTGTCTCAATACTGTATAACTTAAAATTATACTTAAAAAGAATCTTTAGTAATTATACAATCTCATGGGGACTAACAACACATTACACAATGATAAATACATAATGGAGAAATTAAGGAATAAATAATTTCTGAAGTGAATGAAAATGAAAGCACAACACAACAATCTCTGAGACACATTAAAAGCACCCACTCCTAAGATGGAAATGCAAAGCTCTGAGGTTCTACATTAAAAATCAGAAAGAGCACAAATTAAAGTACTTAATGATGACTTGTAAATTTGGAAAACAGAACAAAACAACCCCAAATCCAATAGTTGCCAAAGAATAATAAAAATGAGATTAGAAATTAATGAAATATGTTCTGTGAATTGTATCTTGGGTATTCCTAACTTTTTGGCTACTATCCACTTACCAGCGAGTGCATACCATGTGTGTTCTTTTGTGACTGGGTTACCTTGCTCAGGGTGATAGTTTCAAGTTCCATCCGTTTGCCTGTGAGTTTCATGAAGTCATTGTTTTAATAGCATTATTTTAATTGTTTTAGAGTAGGCATTTCATTGTGTAAACATACCACATTTTCTGTATTCATTCCTCTGTTGAGGGACATCTGGGTTATTTCAAACTTCTGGCTATTATGAATAAGGCTGCTATGAACATGGTGGAGCATGTGTCCCTATTACATATTGGAGCATCTTTTGGGTATATGCCCAGGAGTGGTATAGCTAGGTCCTCTGGTAGTACTATGTCCAATTTTCTGAGGAACCACCAAACTGTTTTCCAGAGTGGTTGTACCAGCTTGCAATCCCACCAGCAATGAAGTAGTGTTCCTCTTTCTCCACATCCTTGCCAGCATCTGCTGTCACCTGAGTTTTTGATCTTAGCCATTCTGACTGGTATGAGGTGGAATCTCAGGGTTGTTTTGATTTGCATTTCCCTGATGACTAAGGATGTTGAACATTTCTTTAGGTGCTTCTCAGCCATTCGAGTTAAGAAGGAGGAAGACCAAAGTGTGGATGCTTCAGTGCTTCTTAGAAGGGGGAACAAAATTCTCACAGGAGGAAATATAGAGACAAAGTGTGGAGCACAGACTCAAGGAAAGTCCACCCAGAGAATCCCTACCTGGGGATACATCCCATATACAGTCACCAAACCTAGACACTATTGCAGATGATGGGAAGTGCTTGCTGACAGGAGCCTGATATAGCTGTCTCCTGAGAGGCTCTGCCAGAGCCTGAAAAACAGAGGTAGATGCTCGCAGGTAACCATTGGACTGAATGTGGGGTCCCTGATGGAGGAGTTGGAGAAGGGACTGATGGAGGAGTTGGAGAAGGGACTGAAAGAGCTAAGGGGGTTGCAATCCCATGGGGGGGAGCAATAGTGTCAACCGGCCTGACACCCAGAGCTCCTGGGAACTGAACCACCAACCAAATAGCACACATGGAAGGAGCTCATATGTAGCAGAGAATGGTTTTGTTGGACATCAGTGGGAGGAGAGGTCCTTGGGACTGAGGGGGTTTGATGCCCCAGTGTAGGGGAATGCCAAGGCTGGAAGGCAGGAGTGGATGGAAGGGTGCTTGCTCATAGAGTCAGGGAGAGAGGGGATGATATAAGGGGTTTCTGGAGGGGAGACCTGGAAAGGGGATAACATTTGAAATGTAAATAAAGAAAATACTCAATAAAAGAAAAAAAAATAATGAAATAGAAATAAAGAAAACAATGCCAAATTATCAATTAATCTAAGAGTTGGTCCTTTGGGAAGATTAAAATGAACAGCAAAAACAAGAAAAACACCCAGACAACAAATGGGAGAATATGGGAAGTGGAGATCCCTCATTCACTGCAGGCAGGATTGCAAATTGGTGTAGCCACTCTGAGCAAAATCATTCTCAAAGAAGTGAAGAATTCTCAAAAAATTAAAAATATATCTACCATATAACCCAGATATAACACTCATTGGCTTATGCTCAAAGGATTTGACATCTTATTTCACAAATATTCAGCTGTATTTAATGCTTCTCTATTTATAATAGTTAGGAAATGGAAACAACCTAGATGTTCTTCAACTGGTAAATGGCTAATGAAAATAAACCTCATATACACGTATAGAAAAATAAAATCACGAAAATGCTCACATAAATAAATAGAAGGAGAAAAACATACTAAATGAAATAACCCAGACTGAGAAAGACAATCTTCACATGCTCTCCTTTAGTTTTGGTTCTTAGCTCTGAGACGTCAGATTTAAGTATGTTACCTGAAGTAACAGCAGAAGCTAGGAAATTAAAAAGAGATCATGAGAGTGTGGGGTTCTATAAGGAGAACAGTAGGACACAGAAGCTATGAAGATGGAAAGAGATCAAGGAGCTTTAACTGGGCGTTCAATATTTTGGGATAAAGAAGTGAGAAATAACACTAAGTACGAATGAAATAGCCAAAAGTAATGATACTATTTTGTGTTTACTAACAATTACATTATATAATATATTACATGTAAATATAGTATAATGCACATATCTTAAATAAAGTTATGCCGATTAGGGTGATAATGCTCCCCGAAGGGGCCATAGACTGTCAGACATAAACCCTAGTACCAGCTATGAGTAACCTCCTTTTGAGTTGTTGGTTAGAGGAGTCCACAAGTAACTTGTAGAACAATAAAAGCTATTGTTGATGTCCTTGGGTACTTCTCAGAAGTTAAAGTAAGCCCCTATTGTTGAAGACATGATTATTTCAGACACAGAACTTGGAGAATTAGAGCTGGAGCTGTCCTGGATGTTCCCTCCCTGAGGACTAGCTTTTATATTATCTGAATGTACTATGCAAGTGACAAAGGAAGAAAAGCAATCAATAGTTCTATTCAGCTGTCTACAAGCCACAACAATGGCAAGCAAGGTAAGATATTCCCAAAGATATAATAATGACATTTATATTTTGGTAGTATCTCACAAATGTCTAATTGAATTTAGGCTTGCTCAAAAGAAGAAATTCATGTCTCTTACTATAAACCTAGCCAAGAATCTATGGTTAGTGAGAGGACCTATTACCACCACTTTTCCGGATTAGTATAATCCCTAACTGCATTCTAAATAATTATTATTGTACACATGACAAACATAAACCGTAGGACAGTATTTTTCTTTTTTTCAATAGAAGACCAGTATAGGACAGCACAACTAATCAAAATGCAGAGAACAGATCATTGGATGCCCATATACAGTTGATATATATACTCATAACTCCTGCATAAAAGGCTCAGGGAACATCATGGAAGATGGGGCAAAAAGATTGTAAAGCCAGAGTATCAATAAGTCTACTTGAAGTTTGTGCCTTCTAGCTATAACAAGGAAGTCACACACCCATAAGATCTCAATAACATGGGTGTCTAGAAAAGATTTGAACAATTCCAACATCAGTTAACATCCCAATGTAAATGGGAAAAAATATCATCAGGCTCCACCCATAGACAAGAGCTACAAGCAATAAACTGTTCAAAGAGGGAGAATTAGTTGTCTCCAGGGATGAGCCCCCTGATAGCATATCTAATACCAAGTTGCCAAGCCCTAGAAATATACACATGTAGGCGACACAGAAGGGAAGGAACTCAGTAGGTTATGGATATTTGCTTTTTAAAAAAATTCTATGTTAAACTGATAAGAACAGATACTACACTTGATCATAGCCAAAAATTTCTATGTTGCAGGGTGGTGGTGGCATACGCCTTTAATCTCAGCACTTGGGAGACAGAGACAGGCAGATTTCTGAGTTCGAGGTCAGCCTGGTCTACAGAGTGAGTTCCAGGACAGCCAGGGCTATACAGGGAAACCCTGTCTGGAAAAACAAAGAAAAAAAAAAAAGAAAGAAAAAAAAGAAAAATCTATGTTTACGTAACAATGGTGGTTAAAGAAATGGAGGCTGTGAATTTGAGAAGGAAAAGGGAGGGAGGGAAGTAGGCATAGGATGTGCAGGAGGGAGGAGAGGGAGGAGAAATGTTGTAAACAAACTGGGGGAGGGTTGTGGGGGGGAAGAGGGGAACCTGATCTGGTATTGGGTAAGGGAAAAGGACTGAAGCCCTGAGGGCCAACAGAAAGAATGGAAACAGGCAACCTCAGGAAATAGGAGGTTGGGGGGATCATCCAGAATGCACCAGAGACCTGAATGGTAAGAGACACTCAGGACTCAAATGGAGGGACCTTAGATGAAATGCCCGACAGTAGGGAGAGAGAACTTATAGAGCCTACCTCCAGCAGGAAGACAGAACATCAAGTGAAGGATGGAGTTGCCATCCCACAGTCACATCTCTGACCCATAATTGTTCCTGTCTGAAAGAACTGCAGGGATGGAAATGGAGAGGAGCCTGAGGAGAGGAAGGTCCAGCCACAGGCCCAAAGTGGGATCCAGCTCAAGGGGAGGTCCCAAGGCCTGACATTATTACTGAGTCTATGGAGCACTCACAAAAAGGGGCCTATCATGACTGCCCTCTGAAAGACCCAACAAGCAGCTGAAAGAGTCAGATGCAGATATTTGCACCCAACCAATGGACAGAAGCAGCTGATCCCTGTTGTTGAATTAAGAAAGGCTGAAAGAAGCTGAGGAGAAGGGCAATCCTGTAGGAGGACCAGCAGTCTCAATTAATATGGACCCGAGAGATCTCTCAAACACTGGACCACCAACCAGGCAGCATACACCAGCTGGTGTGAGGCCCCCAACACACATACAGTAGAGGACTTCAGGGTCTGTGTTCATTCAGAGATGATGCACATATAACCCTCAAGAGACTGGGTGCCCCAGGGAGTTTAGAGGTCAGGTGGGGTAGGGGATGGGGGCATCCACGTGGAGACAGGTGGTGGGATGTGGAGCAGCTGGAGGGTACATTGGGGTGGTGGTGAGGAATGAAATATGGAGTGTAAAAAATAAATTAATTTAATAAAAAAGTTGTTTTTTAAATAAAAAAATTAAAACAGGAAAGGGACATATATAAAGTATCTCAAAACTCATGAGCCATATTCTAGAAACTTGCATTCCATAGGTAATACACAGATAATCAGTGTGCAGGCTATGACCTGTTTGCTCTGACTGATACTTTACCTACTGGCAGAAAGTGGCTTGGCTGTGGAGGGTTACAACAACCAAATTCTGCTAAATATAATACTTTACAATCACACAAAATAACATTTACTTTAAATCACTAATGATTTTAATCTTCCAAAGTTTGAGGGATAGAAAAATGCAAGATCCCAATTTGTCTAGGTATTACAGGTCTCAGACTGATGTGAGTTTCCTCATGTGACTCAAGGCTCAGCTATGAATGTGTCTGGGTTGTGATGAGCTTGGAGGATAGAGATTATCTAAGGGAAGGCTCCGTGCCATCTCTAGGAAAATTTGGGGACTGGGGTTATCCTATATTGTCCACAGTTCTCTCAGTGTGATAATCAGAAGAGAAAATTTTAATCAGTAGTCTGATTAATACTAAATATCAGAATTGCCACCTCCTTGATTTTTGACCCTGCAGTTTTGTGCTGAAGATGCCATTAAACTTTTGGTCACAAGATTTCCCAATCAATATATTTTGATTATAGTAGCCTCTGAAATATATAGATCCCAAGACTATATTTGCTGCTTATAGTCTATATCTCTTGCATTGTGTGTATGTGCTTGTGTGTGTGTGTGTGTGTGTGTGTGTGAGAGAGAGAGAGAGAGAGAGAGAGAGACAGAGAGACAGAGAGACAGAGACAGAGACAGAGACAGAGAGACAGAGAGAGACAGAGAGAGACAGAGAGACAAAGAGACAGAGACAGAGACAGATTTTTAAAGTAAAGAGTAAGATCATTTTGTGAAATTAGATCTGGGCAAAGGAGCTCCTATCAACTTAGTCCCCAATTTCTATCAAGTTATGCCATCTGACCAGCCATGAGCCTCAGAGGGTGGTCATCATAGCTTCAGGTTCTAAATTATTATGACTCCATTTTCTAAATTCTTGTTGAGATCAGAAAGTCAGTTACTATAGTATCCCAAGTTTAATATTGTATGTGGAGGCTCTGAAACACATCTTCCACCAGCAAAGTTGAATAACTTATTTGTACTATTCATCCAAGTCTCTTAGCTTGGAGAGTGCATGAGTACAAAGGAATGCTTGCAAAAGGGGGGAATATCAGGGCACAGTATTTTGAATACCCTTCTGTAACACTTTCTCAATTCAAGGTAGTACTCTCTAGCTCTTGTGGAATCCTCTTCAGTCAATTTGAACCACAGACTCAGTGGCCAAAGCCACATTTATTCATTCTTTTTGTTTTGTTCTTTAACATCCATGGAGATATACATCCTCTTACTTTTCAGTCAACCACCCCACTGCCATTTTAATACAATAGTAATAGTAGCCAAATTGTAAGAAAATTGAATAGGTTACCATTTTCTGTACTCAAAATTTCATTCTTGTTCTGTCTTAGTAAGGATTAGAATTGGGACATCACTCTATCTCTTGATAGAGACTTAAAATATATTCAACCTCCATTTATTAGTAAAAAACATTAAGTTATTTTTGGTGCTCAACTCTTCCTGCAAAGGGCTGAACACATATGTTTCTCATTGGTTTTCTTTGACTTAATTTCCAAAGACAGTTTGGCCTAATTTGGCTTCTTTTAGATTCAGTGGAAGATGTGTCTCTTCTAGGTTTGGCATATCTTTACAATAGCAATCTATGATTTACCTCTCCCAGAATTGATAATCAGTTCTCATACATCATTTAACTAATAAGTAAAATATAGTGATGACATATACACTGGCATATTGTTTATCAGTGAAAAGTTGTGTTTAGAGAAATTGAAGTCTCTGTTTAAGAGTTGCAAGAATATCAGGGTATGGTGGTGCATGCTTATAATTTCAGCATTTTGGAAGCTGATGCATGAGGACTGCAAGTTCAAAAACTGTCTTGGGTGCATAGCAAGACTTTGTCTCAACATGCCCCCTTCCCTCCCCCAAATCTTACATAAGTGATCATGTTCAGAGCAGAACACAAAGGATCTCTTGATTACTTTTAATTTTTCTTTATGTAATATTTGGTAGGAGTTTTTACCTGCTCTAGCCTATCCATGCGTGTCATATCTCTTACCACTTCTAAGAATCTCGTGTGTGGGAAAATACGAGTGGCAAAGTTCTTGAACACCTTCTCCTACAAGAAGTAGAAGACAAATGGAACCCTCAGGTTCTGCTGCTTATGAAGTGACTTCGTCATACTAATGAAAGAGGATGTAAGAGATTCCAATAGAGAACACCAATAACAACAACAAAAAAATCTACCCTTCTCAAAATGGTCTCTGTTTGAATTATTTTTGTAGGACTTCCAAACAGAATATCACAAATTGGTGTCTTAGCATACATTATTTCACTACTGTTCTGGAAGCTAAATGCCCAATGTTGGCTGGCTTAGATTTTCACAAGTACCCTGTTCCAGGCTTGTAGGTGTTTGTCTTCCTACTAAGGTCTCACATGGCCTTTTTGTGCACCTGTGTACCTCTTATTGTGTTAGTTTTCCTTATTATAATAATATTAGTCATATTAGAATAAGGCCCTTCCTAAGAGCTTTTCTATAATTTAATTACTCTTTAAAAGCCTTACCTCCAGATACAGTTATTTTTTGAAGTATTAGGGGATAAGGCTTCATGTATTCAGATGAATTTGGACAGGAGGATGAAAAATAGTCCAACTCTTCTTCAGATCTGGGGAAGAACTAGTTGACATTTTAGTTTAAATAAATAGTTAAAATGAAAGGCACACAAACAATTTTTAAATGAATCATTTGTACTTGGAAAGGTCAGAATATTATTAATTGCCCTCAGTCACGTATGCCTCCTCTTCCCATGTCCTGTTTCTTTTACTGCAGGTAAGTGAAGAGTTTCAGTAAACATGATTATCTGCTGGCTAAAAGGATTACTCTGTCGTTTTAGTCTTTTTCTGCAACTATCTGATCCCTTGAGAAAAGTTTTGGCTCTTAGCTGTCTAGAGATAAGTAGAGAAAATGAACATTCTGTCTGTATCTTCCAAAATGTATTTTTTTTTGTCTGTAGTCTATGGCAATCACAAAAACAGTAGACACGGATTTAGGTTTCCTAGCATCATCTTACATTGAAATTCTTGGTCATGTTGCTCCAGTAAGTACACATAAATTTATCAGTCTGAGTTTTCTAACCTGAGCCCAGATAATATAGTTTTGGAGGGTGAGAAATGGATTTTAGTATTATCTTAAAAATTTCCATTGTTTGGGATACAGATATATCACACCATCAAGAATCCTCAGCTTATCCTATCCAGTTTCATCTCCTGTTTGTTACTTCTCAATATAGTTCCTACACTCAGACAATACAAGATCTTAGCAACGAAAAGTTGCCATCTACTTCATGTATCCATATCTTTGTACACAGTATTTTAGGATTCCCTTCATGTTCTTCTAATCGTTACCTGTAATATGCGTGCTTTCCTCTTACTTATCTTTCATGTTCAAATCTTGCAAAACTGTTCCCACCTTCCCAAGAAAGCTAGCATTTTTTTCTGTTTTGTCATGTGCTTGAACATATTACAGTGTGGAGAAAATTGGACAAATTGGAATACTCGATTGTTTTGTTAACTTCTCTTCAGATAGGGATCTGACTCAGGGTAGGTTATCATGTTTGTCAAATGAATAAATTAAAGAATAAGGCATTGCTAAGGATGAGTGCCTACCCCTTCTTAACTGTCAATATGATCTACACAATTTCTATGATTGAGATGGTGAGATGGAAGAAGTAGAGTTCAACATTTTGTTTTTGCAGCTTGACCTATGCTTCTTTTGTAGGAGCTAATCTAACCTAAGCCTAATTTCCAAATTAGGCCCTCAAAAAAGTAGTCTTACTTGTTATAACAACCCCTCCCCAAAGAGAACTAATTTTAAAAGAGGGAAAATGTACTGACAGATATATTTCTGGACATATTAGGTACTATGTTTAAAAAAATCAAGAAAATCTATTGTCTCTTATGAGGTGATCACTACTCCTAGGATCTCTAAAGGGAGGCCAAGAGACCAGAACATTGCCACATTGATGAGGAAATGCTAGCATGGAAGTTGCCACATATAGACTCTGAGAAGATAGTGTGGAGGGTGGGATGGGGCAGAAGAGCTGATGCAAAAGCCAACTGTCATTCTTGAGTAATTGAAGAGGTATGGGCTAGAAGTCCAGACAGTTGCTGCTCAGACTTCCTTTCAACAATGACTCTGCAGTCTAGAGGGTAGGAAGGCAGTTACTGAGCCACTTGGTGCCAAAACTTGGCTAGGAATAGTTGCAGATAAGCCACATATCCATGAATTTCTACCCCATTCTTTTTTCATATATTCTTACATCAAAGCTTACAATAACTTTGCATTGGAAGCACAACAGGGATTATGATTTGTTTACACATGAGGATGTTACTGCTTAAAAATGTGAACAACCAAGTAGCCTATTTCCCACACTTAGCTGACCAATATCTCTTACCTTGTAGACCCTCAATGCTCAAAGATTGAGGTGTGCGCTAACTGAAGTCTCATGTTTGTGCAACTTCACACATCCTTGGCCTTTCCATACATTCAACTTTTCCACTGTAGCAAAACCATAACATTGGCTACAGTGTTCCTTAGTCTAATCCATTTACTCACAACATTTATTCACTATAATCTACCATGTACCATATATGATTCTAAAAGGTATTTGATCCATTAATGCATAAAACCTAGTCTCTATTGGTTACATAAATTTCCCAGGTGCAAATACATTGTCTCTAGAACTAGAGAAGTGACAGCAAAACAACATTTAAATTAATAAAAAATTTAAAATTTATATGTGCCTGAATGTATATATGTGCACAATTGTTATGCAGGTTCCTGTGCAGCTCATAAGAGGGCATCAGATTTCCTACAAACTGGGGATACAGGAGGTTGTGAAGTGCCTAATTTTGGTGCTAGGAACTAAATCCCAGTCTTCTGCAAAAATAGCAAGTACTTTTAACCAGTCTCTTATTTTATTCATTTATTTTATTTACTGTTTATGTGTACTATGTTTGTGATGTGAGCATGAGTGCCTTCAGAGGCAAAAGGAGGGTAATTGCTTATTTGGAGCTGAAGCTACAGCAGATGTGAACCACTTGACATGGATGGTGGGAACCAAACTTAGATCATCTTCAAGAAAAGTAATTGCTTAACCATTAAGCCATCTTTCAAGCTGCAATAAATTATTATAAACAGTAAGAATTATACTGAAGTAAAGCAGTAGATTACAAGCAGATGCAAGAAAAATGATAAGTAAATCTATTTTAACTGGGTTAAGATATAAATGATGAGAAGGAAGAAGCTATGCATAGGTTGAAGGGAATTTCAAAGGCCCTGAAGGTAGGAATTAGATAATAATGTACACAGCTGAGGCATCAGCAGTGTGGAAGTAGCATGGTGTCCACAAAAATATTGGATATATTTAGACCCAATCTGCTAAGAACTATTTAGGTGGAATGGAAAGGAACTGGAATTTATTGTTCATCTTTATGTACTAGTCTGGACCTAGTCATTTTCTATAATCAGTTTCCAAGTATATCCAACTAGAATAGGATGAAACATACTAATCCAAACTAAAATTTAAGTGAACCACTAATACTTTATTAGAAGACATTCTAAAGTTATGGGTAAGGGACTTTGTGAACACAGAGGGTAGACGTTATTTGTTGAGACCTTTTGATACTATGGTTGCTTCTTTAGCTATAGAAAACTGCTCTTGGCAAGAGATGTTTCCAGGAAGAGTAGAACTTGCAGCATAGAGTTGTGGCTAGATAAACCCTATTTTGTTGGGGAAAGATACCTTAGAGTAGGATTGAATATGAAATCCAATATCTAGGAGGAAACTTGATATTCCAAACACATTTTAATTTTTTTGAGTAGCCATTTTGCTACTCCTGATTATAGTAAGTCTGACCCACCTTTTAATTTTCCAATATCAACCAACCAGACTCCCCCAGAGCTCCCAGGGGCTAAACCACCAACCAAAGCGTACACATGGAGGGACCCATGGCTTCAGCTGCATATGTAGTAGAGGATGGCCTTGTTGGGCATCAATGGGAGGAAAGGACCTTGGTTATGTGAAGGCCTGATACTCCAGTGTAGGGGAATGCCAGGGTGGGGAGGAGAGAGTAGGTGGGTAGGTGGGTGGGTGAGCACTGTCACAGAAGCAAGGGGAGGGAGGATGGGATAGGGGGTTTCTGGAGGGGAAAACGGGAAAGGGGATAACATTTGAAATATAAATAAAGAAAATATCCAATGAAAGAAAAGAAAAAACTCATGGAAGTTATACCAACTATAACTCTAGGCCAAGGCTTTGCCATAGCCTAACACTCATGCTAATATTGAACTAGACTGAAAGAGAGGAGAGAAGCAGGTAAAGGAGAAGAGGAGAGAAAATGAGGACAAAGTAGGACAGGGGTGAATGGAGAAGAGATAGAGAAAATTTGAAATGAGAGGAAAGGAAAAGGTAACTTCTCTTTTTGGCTAGTAGACTCACCAATCCTACCTTACTATGGCATTTCTCTAAAGTCCAAAGAATTCTTCATAGAATAACATTTGACCTTGATATTGAAAAATCAAGCAAAAAGATAAACAAGATCATCAAAGTGATTTGCTCAGCAAATAGCCTGCAAAGTCTTTGAATCAATCTTCCAGGAACTCAAATTCAGAGGAGCCAACAGAATTCTTAGTACCTGGGGCAGTTGGTGACTGAGATCATCCTGCTACCCCCACTCAGAGAACGAGCTTCCCTCATATAATAGCTTAGTCATCTGGAAAAGTCCTGAAAGAGATAGGAAGCCTTACTAAACCAAGCAGGAAAGAACAAACCTTCTCTGATGTCAAGTAGCCAAGCCTTTTACTTTCAGATTTGGAAAATGAAGTCTACAGACTTTCCATATCATGTCAGAACAGAGCCCAGAGTTGTCCTAGACTTATTTTAGTCATTTCTATGACTGAATTCTGCAATCTGTCTTAGGTTCTAGTTGAGAATCAGTGGTTCTATAAGCTCTCTGAAAAATCCATGTTTGATTACTTATTTATTTTATTTTGTGGTTAGGAGTAGACTCTCGCTATGTAGTATAGACAGGTCTCAAAGTTGTTATCCTTCTGTTTTATCTTTCCTAATTATGAGAATAGAGGTATGCAGGTGATATTATAAATCAATTGCATTTAAGTTTTCTAGCATCTTTCTAAGAGACTAAGGTGCAATTGCAACTTTGCTTTGACTTCAGATGATAGATTTCTTCTCTTTCGCCCAACTTTTCTCTTTGGTATTTATTTTTCATCACTAAAGGTGATAAGAATGTAAGTCTGGTTAAAGTTAGATTTGTCTTTCTTTGCAATGTGTCTCATCAAGTTCATGGGAAGAAAGCAGAGAGAAGATATCACTCCTCAAAAGTTGCTGCACTGGTAGGTGAACATTCATTTCCAACTAGACCTTAATTCTGGATCTTTCACTAAAAACTTCCTATGTTTTGTGTATGAACTCTACAGAAAGAAACTCTTGCCATTTAAAGACTTTTTTACTTCAGCAAGATTGGAAATATTAGTTTAACATAGATGAAAATTATTTGTGAACCAAAGTAGAGCCAAGCTATGGAAAGCAGTTCATTTAACAAGGATTTTAGTCAGATTTAACTAATATGTATAGAGTGTCTGCTTCATAATGGGGCTTACTTTAAGCTCTGGAACCCCAAAAATGAGTAAATCAAGGAGGGTGCCTGGTAGGGTATATCTTCTTGCTATGTAATCAGCTAGCATAAATGCAATCTAGTCAGGCTTTAATTTAGGTTACTTGCAAAGTAAAGGAGAGAAGGGATTGAAAGTTTCTAGATGACAAGTAATTGAGGCAATAATCGAACTTGGCTTGAAAAATAAATGCAACATCTCATAACAAGATAGATGCAAATGAACCAGGAAGCTCTCCAGATTCAGAGATGTGCATGTGAAAGCTAGGTGTCCACTAACATATATGGCATGTAGTAGCTGGGATATAAAATAAGTAGAGACAGATAAACATTTAGTTTGTGGTGATATTGTATAAAACCCCAGTCACTAGACTGACAAATTTAGTATGACAATTGGCAGCCACTGATCCTTTTAAAGCAGTATAATCGGACCATTAGAATTATGTGGCTGATGCCAAGAAGTGCTTGCTGACAGAAGCCTGGTATGGTTGTCTTCTGAGAGGCTCCACCAGCACCTGACTAACACAGATGCAGATACTCACAGACAACCATTGGACTGAGCCCAGGAACCCCAATAGAAGAGTTAGGGGAAGGATTGAAGGAGGTGAAGGGGATTGAAACTCCATAGGAAGAACAATAGTATCAATTAACTGGACCACTCAGAGCTTCCAGGGACTAAACCATCAACCAGAGTATACACGGGCCAGTCTATGACTTCTGCTACATATGTGACAGAGGACTGCCTCATCTGACATCAGTGGGAGTGGAAGTGCTTGGTACTGTGGAGGCTTCATGCCTCAGAGAAGGGGGATGCTAGAGAGGTGAGGTGGGAGTGAATGGGTGGGTGGAGGAGCACCCACTTGGAGGCAAAGGATAGGGTTATGGGATGGGGAGTTTGTGGGGGCGAGACCAGGAAGGGGGATAAAAATTTGAACTGTAAAAAAATAAAATGATTAATAAATAAAAAAACACTCTGACAATAAATGTGAAACATTTAGGATTAATACTTTGTTGTATGAAAATGAATATTAAATTTAATGGAGAATTAAAATATTTAATGACAATAAAATATAACATATTTATAGCATACTTTTCTTCCATGGAGATAAGACACACATGATGATGAGCAGGTGTGTTTCTTTTGTTAAGGATTTGAGGACTTGGATTCTTTAGGGTAGGGTATCATGATTTGGGCATCATAGGACTATTCCTCTGTCTGTTGATGTTTTGAAAAACGTTCTGAACAAAAATGAAGGGAGTCAGTAAGCATTCAGAATGATGGGAAACAACAGAATCCTGTTGAGCATCAACATTAATAAGAAGTGGACAAAATGGGTAGGGAGGTAGGTGACTATGGAAACAATAGGTACACAAATTCAACAGTTTCACTGATAGCTATTCTATCTGAAATGAACTATTGTTCTTTGACAGTGAATTGATGCTTATACCATATTCCAATGACATTAATTTGACTTTTGATGATCTAATTGAGTCTGAAGAGGGGTGATGCCCTCAAGACACATTGGTTATTGTATCATTACACATATGTATCAAATTGCAATACTGTATCATGTTTGTAAGGGTAAACATAATACATAAAGAAATTGTAGTTAATTGAGACATCAAGAGGGATTTGAAGGGGCTATTTCCTTTCCTTATTAGGAGTTGTATGATAATTTGATGATATTAGATTGAAGAGTCAACTCATAAATACAGAGAACACATAGTAACTAGATTATGGTACATTAGAATGTGAGTCAATGAGACAGTCTATGGAACTGTTTTTTTTTTTCTAAATTCATGACAATGAATTATCTGATAAATATTGTGAGCATTGTAAGGAAAGGAATTTTTTTAAGTGCTGTTTATAGCTAGAGTGTGCTTATACTCTGAAATATCAATAAGTGAAGGACAAAATAGGATGATGTCTCAGAAGGGCATTTGCATTGATAAAATTTGTAAGAACACAGCATGAAGTATTGGAATACAATGATGTGAGAGTGGTGATTTCTAGTTCTGATACCCCTTTTTGATTCAATTATGATGATCTGAGAGGTTTATAAGAGGCACTAGAGTCTTGAGGCTGCAACTTGCCACTCAGGGAAGAACATTTGGAGAAGTAGGATTAAGGGAGAGGAAATTGACTTAAACCACAACAGGCATGGTTCAGATAAGATGTGGGGATCAGCTTCCTGCCAGCAGAACATGGCTCATAGAAAGAGAAGTGAGAGAATCTCATTATTTATGATCTCTACCCCCAAACTTAGAATCAATTCTGCTTTTGAAAAGAACATACTAAGGTCTCAAATGGGGACAGGGACAGTGGAAAGGAATAGTGGTCTTTAGTATACGGTATAAAAGACAACAAGAGAGATGATTTGAAATCCAGCTCTGCTGACTATTGGAAGACTTGAAGTGTGTTTTAATTTTGGTATTCTGAAATTCTGTTTCATGATCTGTAAAAAGGTCATAACAATACTTACCTCCTAGAGGGGCTTTGAAGATTGCAAAAGAGGATCACATAAACCACACAGCACTGTGCCTGACATGTAGCCGCTCTTTAATTGTTAGCTCTCTTTTCTCCCTTGGTTCCTCTAGTTCTAGCGACCCTGAGTCTTGAAACCTATAGCTGTGCCAGGCCTCTGTCACCTCTTTTTCTATTTAAGATTATTAATAGATTAGGGAAAATTTATGGACTCGTGGATGCTGGGGATTCATATTGTCTAAGAGATAACCATCTCCAAGATAGACCTGTGCTTGCCAGCCAGTCCTACAGAGACTCCCTTTCTCTTTCTGCATCTACTCCTAAGTTTTGAGGACACACCAGAAAATGTACAAGACACCCAGGAACATCAGTGAATCACAGGCCTAATGTGTGGTTAGAGGCTCTGCTAAGTCCCAGAACTTAATTTTCCTCATTAGGGATATACGACTACTAAGTGCACTTGTAGGTTCTTATATAATTCCCATGTGAACAGAGATTCAGGCTTAGGCCTAGCCACCAAGATCTCTTCGATGAGGGCTATCAATGAAGTACACTAAACAAATCCAGATGTCACCTAAAATACAAGATAAAATATCCCTCAAAATTGTGTAATATTTTTATAACCTTGAAAGCTTTTTCATAAATGTTAGATGCCTATTTAAAATAAGTAATGTTTATAATTATTAACTATATAGAAAAGAAACAATATTATTTATTATAATAACAAAAGAAATAGCATGTAGGAAAAAACAAATGAATAAAATTAATATTAATGTTTTATATGCATGTCTTCTCACACACACATACAAGGTTCAGAGGAATTACTTAGTCTGGCTCAACTTTCAAGTCTGAGTTTTAAATATTTAGAAAAAGACTTTCCTAAACTCACACATTATATTAAATTTATTAGTATTTGTCTTATAACTTTCTACAGTTAGCCTATATAACAAATTTCTATTGTGAGATTATTTGGTATCTGTTTCTTTTCCTCATTTAAATATGGATTATAGAAGCCAAACTTCTGATTGTGGTTGTTGTATTTGGTATCTACATCACTCAAATTGATTGATCAACCCATGGATGGGAGAGGAAGACTTTTAAACACTTTTCAATCTGATATATATAAAGTGTTTATATACATGGATTCTGATACCCAGAACAAAGAAGGGACTTTCCAAATTTCATGTCACAGTTCATGACAGATGAGGCCTAGAATTTAGGCCTTCTCATACTCTATATACAGTTGTTCTTATTGAAAAGGCCAAGATGGTGTGAAAAGAGCTACCTAATGAGTTATTATTTTGGAGGAAAAGTCCTTTAAATTCTTTAGTTCAGCTATTTCCCTGAGCTTTAGGGAAGCTCTTTAGGGAAGAGAGCTCTTGCACTAGATTACAAGCTCTGGGAGGGCAAGAATGGTATCTGTTAAGCTCAGTTTCATTTTGAGGTGTTAGTTTCTTTTTCCAAATTGATTTTAGTTCTTTGTTAAAGAGAAGGTCCCATTGTATGTAATACATACAAACATTTCTATCACCTGTCATTTCCCTTATGCCTTTTCTTCTAGTTTTACATTTCTGGGTGTTCTCTATGTCCTCTACTAAAAATAAGCTCATTGAAGGCAATGACTTTTTAAAATCTATTTTTAAGATAGATTTATCTTGTTTTTAGATATGTTTATATGTACATATCTGTGTGTGGCATGTGCACATTACTGGACTTTTCAGAATCCAGAGGCCACAGGCATAGGATCCTGTGGAGCTTGAGTTTGAGGAGGTTGTGAGCCATTTGACATGGGTATTGAGAATCAATTTTGACTCCTCTGGAAGAACAGCAAGAACTATTAAGCAGCCCCAATTTTTTTTTTTATCATATCCACAATAGTATGCCTTGTGCCTACTATTGCTTCCCATATAGTAGATGCTCAGTTAATATTTGTTGGTGAAAAAATAACTTTATTCCATTTCTTTGAAATCCCATTATATTAGTTTGCTTTCTTTTGCTGTGATGAACAGCCTGGCTAAAATCAACTTGGTGAA